>NC_071272.1:7942500-8035000 GCF_023375685.1 Ictalurus furcatus
ATCTGAATCATTCACGATTCACTTCTAGTAAATTCTGTCCACTATGAGGAGACACTAATAAAACAGAAATGGATTGATAAGACTTGAAATGGTTGTTACAAACAGAGCAAAATAGAGTGTCTTAAATCTGCGCAAGAATTAGCAAAAACAACAGATCGACTGGCTCTTTTCACCTGAGGGACAGTCTGTCATTTTGAGTGTTATGTTCATATTTCACCCAGTGACCTGTCTACTCCATACTGTCTCTGTCATGACCCACTAGCAATGACACTTGCATGTGAGCAGTATTAGCATCATAGCTCCTGTGTGAAACTAAAGAAGCAAACACCAAGCAAACGTTGACATATTTTATATTATATTATATAATAAAATACATTATGATATTAAAGTATTTATAATCCATTCCTGCTCTGTCAGTAAGACATCAGAATAACATCACAGTGCCAGGAATGTAACACCGCTACAAAGCTGTGTCGAGTGTTCGCCAGCGTTCCCATCTGTCTCATTGTGAAGAGCAAAGGATCTGTCTTAACACATTAATAATTAATGACTGATCTGTATCGAGGGGTTAATGAATGGAGATCCTTGCCATCCCTACGCGGCCATTTTTCATATTCTGCTGATGATTCTTCCTTTTATGTGTGTGTGTGTGTGTGTGTGTGTGTGTGTGTGTGTGTGTGTGTGTGCACTTTGTCTTAATTTCTTTCTGGGAACAGAATGTCCACACAGTGCAGGGAACGCACAGAAATGCTGACACTGTGATGGCAAACTAAGTCTAGCAGACTAAATATTTCCGTGTTAATTAATGAATAACACAGAAATGCAGTATATTAGTTTATGTATGTTTGTGTCTCCTTTCTTCATTTATTGTGCTAGTTACTGTAAGCTTGTTTCAGGCCTGAAATA
Source organism: Ictalurus furcatus (assembly GCF_023375685.1). Classification (NCBI taxonomy): domain Eukaryota; kingdom Metazoa; phylum Chordata; class Actinopteri; order Siluriformes; family Ictaluridae; genus Ictalurus; species Ictalurus furcatus. The sequence continues at coordinate 7,943,407 of NC_071272.1, forward strand.
TAACAAAAGCACCAAACGGATATACAGTAACTCCATAAGAAGCTAGCATCAGAGAAGTTAGCATCCAAGCAGTGCTAATCACAAGGAGCTGAGAAACAAAAGAAGAAAAAAAAATATATAACAGGGGAAAAAGTTATAATTTGGGAAGCCTTAGCAAATCTTTTGCAGCTTAAGTTTTGCTAAGGCTTCTCAAATAATTAGTTTAGCTAATATGGAGAGTGCAAGCTAATTTTAGCTAACATTAGCTAACGTCTACCACATGAACAGTCATGTATACATGTTTACAGCTAGCTAATTATCTGGCTAATATTTAGGAAACAATACTGCACATTCCAGATGATAGCTAACATGTTAAGTTTATTAGCTAGCTATAAAATAATCAGAGGAGAAAAAAAGAGAAGAAAATACAAACAGACACAATGGTAAATGACAATATTTCTTTTATTTTTCTTCCTCCCTCTAGAGTTTAAAGGTTTATTATTTACAAACGAACAGAAAAAAAACAGAAAAAAAGAATTTGTCTGCATAAAGTTGTAAGAAAGTATACGTTTTCATTATTCGTCATCTTTCCAGATCAAATAACCCAGTTTCTTTTTTTTTTCTCCTGTTAATTATATATTCTTTTTTTTTTAACGCACACAATGAGCACAATGAAACGATGAGCTGGCTTCATAGCGTTTTTTCCCCCCTCGCCTCGTTTGTCATCATGCAGGAAATGAAATGATAATCTCACATGTATCCGGGAGACTTTGGGTTTTATGCCCTTGTTTATTTGCAGCACGGTCTCTCTTTTGTTCTTTTTAGTTTTCATCTTCACTCACACACACACACACACACACACACACACACACACACACACACACAAAGACAAAGACGAAAGGATGGAAAAAACCCGATAGGAATCTACGTGCTGGTTTCTCGAACGCCTCCGTACTGAACGACTGGTGTTTAATTGTTTTTAGTGTAGTTACGCACGCGTGTGTATTGATAACGCGAGCCGAACATGTTAAACGCAGGAAGCATTTCTCTTCTAAAGGCAAAGTGCTGTATCGAAAAATAGCTGCAGTTGACCGTTACTAACTCTATGCTAGTTTAGAGGTGTGCATCAGGACTGGGATCTCACGGAAACTCACGAAAAAAATTCAGATTTTATTTACTTACAAGCTTGCACGACAAAGAAAGGCCATGTTTATTAACATGAACATACTTGATTAATGTTTAGTAAATGCTATATCAGACAGACAGACAGACGCCTGTTTGTTTACTACGTACATGTTTGAAACAGATCAAGGATTTCAGCAACAGGTAACATTTGAACTGAAATGTTTTCTATCTAAATTCTATCTAAATTCAATCTAAATTAGGATAATTATGACGCTGTAAAGTGACAAATGCAAATGATCCACTCGAATTATTCCTCGGCCCAATTCTGCAGCGCATGCGGTCCGACGTTTCTTCAGTTCTCCACTGTTTGACGTGAAAAAAAAAATGGAAGAAAAACGTATAACGGCAACTTATAAGGGTTTAATTTTATCTTGTCGCATAGGTACATTTAATGTGCATGGAGACGTTACGAAGAAAAATAGAGAGATCGCCGGTGCCTCTCGTGAGTGTACCTAGCCAGTACAGTTCATTTTCTTTTCGCTAATCTAATCTGAAAACGAAGCTTGCGCTAATAAGCAGAGAACGTAAGATATACAGTTAATTTTCACACCGGATAGTATTTCATTCATTTCTGTTTAACTAGTCAGTCCCTCCTGGATTTGGCGATTTTGCGATCACATAAATGAATGCGAAACCAATGAAACTCTGCAACATTTGCAATTTTTCAAAATTAAAGAAGATTTTCCGCAGATTTGGGCCAAGACTTGTCATGTGACGTCATCACAACGCACGGCGCATTTGGCCAAGGCCCTCTTTGATTCACGTGCTTCGAACATGAGTACAGCTTCGTAAAAGCTCTCATTTACCAAGAAACATCACTGCGAAAGAGCGCGCAAAACAATTTCGTGGAATCGCCATTTCGAGTAGTTTTCCACAAAAAAAGCACAAAAGACTCGGCAAGTTGCATCACAAATTTAGAAAAACGGCGCAGCAAAATCAAGCGTTTAAATTAAAAAAAATCTGCGAAATCCTGATTAGTTAGCTTAAATATACATTATAGCTACTACTGGAGAGGCCACGCCCATACGCAACAGAAGTAGCAGTCAGTACATGCCCATAAGAGACAAACTACAAGCGATGATACCGATATTGTGAACGTCACATCGGGTCACGTGATTTAAAATGACTAGTTTGCTTATTTTTTTGGAAACGAATATCGCAGACAGTTAGGAATATGAACAATAATAAGAACTGCAAAGTCCCTCGCACACCTCTACGCTACACTACACCCTCTAAACTATGGCATAGAGAGACGTGACATCTCACGTTATCATTATAATGTCCCAAATCAAACTAAACACAACGTTTCATACCGAAACGTTCAGCTATCGGAAAGTGCAATTCGAAGAATATTTCGCTTTGGCCGGTTTTGCTCCACGCATTCTAATGAATCCAAACCAAACTAGCGCTACTAGCTAGAATTCATTTTCACAAGTGCTCTGGAACTTTATACATTCGTTTATTCGCATCCCAGACCTACACGACATGTGTTAGTTAACAATTTTTTGGACTGTAAGATCTTTTTATTTTGGTGTGTCATTATTAGCAGTTGTATTTTACACAGAAAATCAACTTTCTTGTTTTTAGAGTTTAGTCACAACACGCATCAAAAATTTTATCAAAATCACAGCTGCCCAACACCAAATTGTCGCCAAATTAATGCCCGAATTCTCAGCATGGCTGCGTTTTTGCTAACTGATATGCTAGCATTTTTACTGAACAATTCACTGTAAAAATTGCAAGTTACTAAATCAATAATATTCCATACAGATGCATGTTGTATGCCTCTATTCCTGGATATTAATCTAGTTCTACTGTAATTATTAAACCGCTGTGGGAAGATACTCTACTTTTAGCTGAAATTAGCATTTTTCATAGCAGGAGTGAATCGAAAGAAACCGAGAAGCTAGACAGGAACTTCATTACAGGATTTTAACACGACGACTTTAACGAGGCGTGTCGTATTTGCCAGGAAAGTACGGTACAGATGAACAGACATGCACGGTCCTTTTGCTGCCTTCCAGAAGATCCGTCTCAGAAGATCCTACTTTTTTTTCTTTCATTTTTTCTTTTTTTACAAGTGTGAAGAACAGCATGATATGAGCACAAAAGTATTTGGAGAGAAATAAAACATGTGGCCTGGAGAAATTTTTCGTCACGTGAAGGCTTCTTCACACCGTATGATTTTCACCACTAACAATACATGGAAATTGTGAACAGACAAATTCCTCAGTTCTAAAATCAGACCTCGGACGGGATTGGTTTCTCTGAACTTCTTCGAACATCTCCTTCACGACGATAAAACTCTTGCATCTGTACAGCAGCCACGTTAACGCAGGAGGACGAGTTTCTGCGTCGCACGTGGTCACGTTTATTTATTTAGCGGCAACTAAATAAACATTAGATAATTACAGAACCGACAGTGATACAACCGCTCAATCGTGGGTTTCTATAATGCTAGAAATGACGGCATAGCCGCGTGTTTGTACGTAATATCTCGTCATTACGATATTTCCAACAGGACTCGAAGGCAACGTATGTTTTCTCCGCCTGTGTTTTAGAGATTTGACTTCATTTTGTACGTTCGGCCATCTCGAATGGATACACACTCGTCCGTGCGTGCACACATCAGGAATGATGCGACGGGTGATGTATGGCTATAGTTTAGGCACAAATACTTAAGAACGTGCTTTTTGGTGAAGATTCTTCTGATACGCTTCTGTTACATACATATACACACAGAAATAGTTTCCTGGCAGACCGAAAAAGAAAAAAAAACACTTCACAATACATTTAAAAGTCAACGATTTTAAATAGTATCTTCTGTAAGTATTTGTGATGGTGCATGCGGTAATGTGAAGATGCCTGGAGTTGGTACCCCGAGGTTCTGCGAGTCCTCTAAGTCTGAAGCGTGTTATAAATGAGGCTTGAAACTCGAGGCTTAGGTCTCTGACTCTTTACTGCTGTCTTATTTAACCCTCATATTCTGTTCACTGTTTAGATTGTATAGTAATGTAGCATCTATTTTTTTAAAGTCTCCAATAAATCTTATCTTTATCTCAGTGAAAATATGATGACAAAAAATTTCTGCAAAACATAATATGATGTTTCATGAGATTTAAGTTCCAGAGAAGAAGAGACTGTGGAAAATGTTTCTATTGCTTATGAGCTGCAATAATAATAAAACTCAAAGAGATATGACTGAAGCACTAGAAATCTCCAACTCTGATTAAAACAGTCTGAACGGAACTCATTGAATTCAGTGACTCAACAAAGGAGTGTATCTCTGTCATGACGAAATGATTCACACACTGGCCCCAGTGACAGAAGAGTAAATTTTAGTTATGATCAAATGATTCACTGATTCACACACTAACTGATTCACACCTCAACCCAAATGAGAGAGGACTGAATCTCTGTCATTACCAAATGATTCACTGATTCACACATCGACCTGACTGAGAGAGAATCGAATTTCTGTCATTACCAAATGATTAACTGATTCACACACTGGCCCCAGTGACAGAAGAGTAAATTTTAGTTATGATCAAATGATTCACTGATTCAAACACTGACTGATTCACACACTGGCCCAAATGAGAGAGGATCGAATCTCTGTTGTTACCAAATAATTCACTGATTCACACAGTGACCTGAATAAGAGAGAAGTGAATCTTAGTTATGATCGAAAGATTCACTGATTCGCACACTGACTGATTCACACACTGGCCCAGATGAGAGAAGAGTGAAGTTTGGAGATTCATACACTCACCCAAATGACAGAAGATCGAATCTCGGTCATGGTTAAAAGAGTCAGTGATTCACTCATTGACCTGAAAGAGAAGTGAATCTCAGGCATGACCAAAATATTTGCTGATTCACATTCTGAGTCGATTGAGAGAGGAGTGAATCTTAAGTTATCATCCCAAAGATTCACACACGCTCATTCAAATGCTGACCGATTCGCTGATTCACACACTGGCCCAAATGAGAGAAGAGTGACTCTCGGTTACGAATGAAAGATGGCACACGTCTCAGGTTTGCAATACACACCACTTACGGTACACGATCCGCAGATGTTTAATAAACACGAGACAGTTAAGTACATAAAGCAAACCCGCGTATGTAAAGGTACTTCACGCTTCCATTTTGATGGTTTAAAGTTGCAAAGCAGCACCTGAGCGAAAGGATTTGTTCGCTTTACTGACTCGTTCGGAAAGATCGAATCGTTCGTAAACAAAGCGTATCTAATTACAGAAACGTGCCGTGACATCACATCAACTAAAAAACGTTGATGGTAATTGAGTACCTAATGAGAGAAAGTCCTGACGTCAAGAACACCTGAGCTTTTTAGGAGGAATTTGCTATAATTTGGGGTATTAATTTACGCCATTTTACAACGATTGTTTATTTTTAAACAATCGTAACCCTTAAGTTTCATTTAATTGATAATTTAAAGAAAAAAACACATTTGTTTTGTAAATGCGTTGCGTGAACAGGATATAAGGGTTATAATTCAACATAATAGACCTGATTTACCTGAGCCCCAAGCCTCATGGATGATGCTTTCACACATACATACACACACACACACACACTCACACACACACGTGAGAAACCTTAATGCAACACAGCTTTAGTTTGCTTCTTAGATATGTCTGAACTGAAACAAATATATTCTTCTCATCTTTGCTACCATTTACAGACAGACTCTGACACAGAAAACAAATCCTCACTCAATAACAGCAATGAAAAACCTGTGTACAGTGCAAATCAGATTCATTCTGACATTTCATTCTGCGCATCGGCGATGCAGCCATGATGGATTTATTTGCTCACATACTCTCTCTTTCTCTCTCTCTTAAAAAACCACAAAAAAAGACTTGTGCAATGACCGTGCAAAAACCGCATTTTGGTTAGCGGTGCTCGTTATGAAGTGTACAGAAACGAATAACTGGCCGATCCTAAGCCCCAGCTATGCGTCGTTACTGCTGCTATCCGGGTTGAATTTATGAATAATGGATTAAACTGGCTACCTCAAGACATAAACGAATAAATCCATTAAAACAACAGGGCGTTTAAAAAGAAAAACAGAGGCTCCCACAAGCTCTTTGCTTTGAGTTTGACTACAGCTGTACAGTTACTGCATGGCTAATTTGGGGAAATCAGTAAGAACATTAGCTTTAAACCTGCATTATAGTTGCTTTTAATTTATGCAAAATGGCCGCCACGTTCTCCAGAAATTAACACTATGTCATGCAATACCAACATAAAGACTAAGGGGGCAGTATAGCACCATGTGACCCGGTGTCTACAACTGACTAAACTTGCATTGTGTCGCAAATTTGCATCCTCATGTACAATTCTATACACTTTTATATCACGGCGCTCCTTAATTCCTGCTTCTGAGCGGGTCAGAACCGGTCGATTAATTTATAATAACCTGTAATAACAACCTACACAGGGATTTGTACAGAATACGTGCCAGATTTAATCGCATGTGGAATTGTTGGAAGGAGTCTCCAGTTTCAGTGCTTTGTAATGGCGTAACGGCTTTCCGAGATCTTTCGGGACAGAGGACGTTTACGATTCTTTTTTTGGCGGTTTCTCTGAGACATGAGAAGCTGCATTTTTTGTTGCGACTTATTAACCTCGAGACAGAGAAATGACAGTTTATGAGAAGGAATGACAGTTTATTGTTATCCAATATCCATTATTCTTTAATGGATAAAAAAATGGAATTGCTGGGAAATAAGAGGAATAACACATTTATATAATCATATATATATATATATATATATATATATATATATATATATATATATATATGTATATTATATTCAGGGTGGTAACAGTAACGCGGCATTAAGACAGGGCTAGGGATTGGTCAGTTACATAAGAGACGCTGTACCGAAAGATGTGACGTGAATTGCTTACAAAGGAAAAAAAACTCCCAAAACATTTAAGCAGCTGCACAGCGATATACAGAGTGACGTCGATTGCTTAAGCATAATACTGACGTAAACGTAAAACAGAAATAGATGGAGTCAGTGCAGCGTTCAGCTTACAGTAATGATAATGTTCTTATCGTTCCATGTTTATCGATGTTCTATAAATACGGGGCCCATTTAGAAACGACATCCTGAAATAAGTGTGCTTTTAGACTGCAAAAAGCTTTTTGTTCCATCATTGATCTCTCCGCGCTCCTGTTCTCTGGAATCTAAAGATCAGTATAAAAGCTTGCGTCAGCTTTTACAGCGATATATAAATCCCGTATCGACTATGCGATCACGCCATTGTTTGCATTAAGGTTTGCATGTCTCTAATGATAATGATAACTCGTGATTGGTGTCACTTTTGTACATATGCATATGTATATATGTGTGTATGTGTGTGTGTGATATCCAGGCTTCAGACTGGTAAGACATTGCCATGTTCGAGAATGCACCACACGTTATTCTGCAAGGACTAGCTCTACAAAACTATTTACAACACACATATAGTTTTGTCTTTATATCACAGTCTATTGCATAATGGTGATAATCTTTAGTTTATAAATAATATAAATGTACACAGTCAGACATTTCATCGTGTCCGTCTCAGAAACCAGGGGTAGAAAATAAAAGAATCCACCTGCAGCCCTACTCCAAATTATTAAACAGGAGAAAAGGAGAAAATAAATAAAGAAATAATAAATAAAAAACAGCAACTTGTATTCCCTTTGATCCTGTAACACTGCCTCGGTCTTAACACTACACTTCAGTTACTGGACTGTTGTATTGCAGAGGAGAAACTCAAAGCGCCAGAGCCACTTTTACCCGCTCATTCCTCCCCGTAATCTCCGTCCTCCTGACAAATATCCGTATAGATGAATGTGCTTTGTTTTTTTTATTATTACTATTTTTTTTTGAGTGCCAGTATTGGTTTTGCGTGTAGGTTTTTCCACAGTGATGCCAAAAAAAGGCTGCTGAATGCTGCTGGACTTGAATTTGGACATTGCCTCGAGAAAAAAAAAAGAGAAAGAATAAATTCCAAAAAACAAAAACAAACAGCTTGCCAGCTATCGTTCCAGTTACAAAAAAGAAGACAAACAAACAAACAAGAAAAAAAAAGGAGAAAAAAAATTTAAATCCCCAACATGTCCATCATATATACATATCAGAAAGGAAGACTTGCATTTATACTAGTGTTTTCCCGCCTTTTTTTCATATAGGCAGTGCCAAATATTCTAGATTTACACGTATATATTTGTATAATATACATTCTTACGTTGAAGGGGAAAGGTTTCTAAAATAGAATATAATACAAGGGCAAGTCTGTACAGGATATCTACGTGGTTGGTTGGAGGAAGAAACAAAAATACTTGTCTCTTTTTTTCTCATCTCCATAAAAATGAAGCAAAATCATTAAAAAAAAATTATCAATCAATAAATAAACGAAGAAGAAGAACAAAAAGAAAAATCATAAATTCGACGCAAACCGCATCTTGTCTTGTTCAGTCTCAGGGCCGCTGTTTAAGACGGCCGACTCTCTCCTGGATCCCATAGGATCTCTGTGCTGGACCGTAGAGGGCGCTGCTCGCACTGGTGGTAGCGCACCTGATGACATTTGTCGGAAAAGCGCCACCCTCGGAGGGACCGTGGCGCGAATGGCGCCCTGCTGTGGGGCAGAGCCAGGGGCTTGTGGGGATGGGCTTGCTGCGGGCTGGATAGATGCCAAGGATTCTCCAGAGGATGGATGTTGCCTAATGGCTAATGAGGTTTCATGAGGCAGCGAGGGCTGAGAGGCCGAAAGATGGCGCACGTCCCTGCTAAGACTGCTATGAACCTCGTTTCTCTGCGGGGACGCCTGCTGGGGCTGTGACGACTGCTGCTGTTGCTGCTGCTGTGTCATTACAGCCGACAGCTGGGGCAAGAGGGACAGCTGTGAAGCCGTGGGTGACCCATACTGGAAGGTTCGCCCTGCCGTGAACGAGCAGGGAGACATGACGCCTCCGGGCGTTGGCTGCTGCTGTAGGGGCGTGGCAGGGTTGCCTGGCGACGAGAAGGCCACGCTCCCAGCTAGGCGAGCCGCAGGGATGATGGACGCCGAGGTGCTGTAAGACATGGGGGCCATAGGGGTCATGGGCGAGGATTGCGGTTGCTGCTGGAACTGGCTGTTGGCAAAAGGAGGCTGAGCCGGAGAGTTAATGATGGAGTTTCCGGACATGGGCGTCGAATTCGCACCTGTGACCGACTGCTTCCTCTCCACCATCATCACCATCTCCCGGTCCTGTCGGATAATCTGCTTCAGAAGCTCGTTCTCCTGTGTATTGAACACGCCAGCATTCAGGTCCTTCTGGAACTTCTGAAGCAGGAGGGAGTTCTTCTTCCCTGGAAAGAACAAAATGTTAGCTAGCTACGATGACCACCATGCAGCGTATGAAATATTACAGCATATGAGGTGGAAAACAGTGAAGATGTAATGGAGACACGGGGACAACATGAAGAGAAGGCTGATAACTAGCAAAAACACAGTGCTAAATAAAGTCTGACGTACCTACAAACACCCAGCGTAACTAAACCCTACAAATAACTTTGTTCTAATACGTTATCAAGATCGCATACACAACACACACCTTTAAGAGTATCTATTGACCTATCCATGAAAACATCGACATGGTGTAATGGCAAAATGTTGTTGTAGGTACACTGTATCTGGCCTTCCTTGCTTAATTAACCAACTAGACTGGCTTTATTTCGATAATTGGCTAAACCGTCCATACAGATCCAAGAGTAGCCGTTTTAAGTCCATTAAGACTGAGACCCTTTGAAGTCCGTGACATGCAGCCATTAACCAAAGATTAGATCTCGACTGCAATAAAGACAAACAGCACACCAACCATTTCGATCACGCCTTTATGTATGTAGTTCAATACCCCGACAAAATGTTGGAATGCTAAATGACTCCCATAATCATAGGAATGACTTAACTCTACCATGTAAAGCTAATCACTGACTCTGTCAGCGGTGGAATTACAGTCACACTCTCTCGGGACGCAGAACGTTCTTCAGTGTCGGTGTGAAGAAGAAACAAGGTACTCGAGAAATCAATTTTGGTGACAAGCATCAATCAGAAACTGCGTGTAAGGAGGTGTAAGGTGTAGAGAATACGATTGGTTATGTAGGGTTATTTGACAGTGTATGATTTGAGGTTGAAGGTCCACGGGTTCTGTATTATAGCACATAACGAGCGCTCTCTTCGTCTTGTAGATTTATTTCTCGGTGAATGCCCCCAGAAATCATCTCTCGGCCACCAATGGCTATTTTATCGTCGGGATTCCAACTTGGAAACTTTGCCTTTTTCATAAACATGAAAATAAAGTGCCAGTCAGCAGAAAGATATGTGGATCTTCTAATTTTGACCTGAAAGACAAACGTCCTTCCCGTCCAGAGATCAGGGGAAATTATTCACGCTTGGACCCACAGCCACAAATGGCTCTTGCATTGTCAAGATCGGGATTCAAACAAAATGTGGAAAACAGGTAGTCATTAAGAATTTTAATTAGATCTTTGGGGAACTTCATTTTTTTTTCCATTTTATTGCTGTGGAACTAAAACATTACACCAACGAACAAGCCTCAGTTTGTCATGGTGGACTATTTCTATCCATCATCAAGCCTTTCTTTCCAGCCAGAGAACAGGGGCAATTATTTATGCTTGGACACCTGGCCACGAATAGTTCTGCTGTTGTTTATTATATTATTGTAGCATTTTATATGAAAAAGTTGCAGTCAACAAGAAGCTATCTGGATCTTCTCACTTTGACAAGTGGTTGGTTTGCACAGACCTGAAAGAGGAACGTCCCTTCTTCCCACCCAGAGACCAAGGTCCATTATTTATGCTTTGACCCCTGGCCACAAACGGCTCTGGCACTGATAGATTTCTGACTGACCTAGTGTGTATTCCAGGAGTCTTATTCACTTCCAACACACTTAGTACCGTTTGTCTTTACTCTTCTACACCTTTATACTGTAATGACGTATAATCCCATTATCCCACGTCACCCAGGTTTCTACTTTGAGTCAAGGTTCCTTGTGTTCCTCGTGTCGTCCCAGTGAGTATTTCCTCACCACTTTCCTCTCTGACTTCTTCATTAGAGATCTAAACCTGCATCCGGATTTCTGTAAAGCGGCTCTGTGACAATATCTATTGATAAAAGTGCTTAGACTCCTTTCTAACAATGGCTCTGGTATTGTCAGGATTGACACAAAAATTCTCCTCAAGGTTTTACGACCTTATGAAAATATGAAGATATGAAAAGAGCTTTTGGGTGAAAGACCGGCCACAAATTCCATGCTGCCGTTGGAGTGTCATTGCTTCTCAAGTCGAGTTCGAGAAACTACAACATTCGCAAGAAATTTTCTGACTTTTGTGTACACTTGTGGAAAAATCAGATCCTCTTTCCTGCTTCTTGGTGCGTTGGATCAGTTTTTTATCCACCATCTTGACGGGTGATGTACTGTATAGAGAGACAAAACACTAGTCGGCCATGATACAGCCAATTATTGTGTCCTGGTAGCTATATCCCAGTGAATCCGGGTGATTCCTGACAGCCTCACAGTTTCACTGCCTTTATGCAAGTCTAAAAGCGGAAGTAGTGACTGGGATTTATTTCTTTAGATTTGACCTCTCGTCTTTTTCGGTTTGCCGAGCGGCTTGCAGCCAAGCAGAACTCTTCAATCAGTAGTACTGAAGGCGTAAAAGCCATTAACAATCAATCTCTCGGCTACGGCCTTGAACTTGGAGCTGGTGTCCTTTCTTGTAGCTTTCGCCATTCAGCTTGTCCGCCTGCAGGAATCCGATACGTCTCTCTCTCCTTCACCGTTACCATTGAAATATCTGCGGCTAAAGCTAATCTTCTACATGGACGTTCAGGCCCAGTTCTCTAGGCACAGATACAACCTGGTTTTGAGATAAATTACACTGTGGGTTGGGATTCATGAGAATAACAAAAACAACACTTATACTCTTGCGCAATCATGCCTGGGTTAATCCGGGTCCCGAAAAAAACGGACCGCACAAGCGTAGACAGTGAAAAATATTCTGCGCAAGGGCTAATTCATCAGCCGAGGAGCAAGAATGGGGAATGTGATTGGAAAACCAAATTGCCGTGTTCCAGCGTGTTATGTAATCAGACTCTGGAGAGAGATTTTTCTTACAGTTTCTCTGTTGAGAAGGTAATAAGGAAGTATCATGTGCTGATCAGAGGTCATTTAGAGGGTAAATTATAGTTCGAGATATATATATATATATATATATATATATATATATATATATATATATATATATATATAGTATTGTCCAAAAGTCTATGTGTATTCTTTACACACACAGAAGTGTTTGTGAAATTAATCTTTTCTGAGAAAATAAATGCTTGGAAACCTAATGCAGAAGAAATCTAAGAAATATCCGAGACAAACATTTGCACCATGGTAGGATTATATATATATATATATATATATATATATATATATATATATATATATATATATATATGTATATATATATATATATATATATATATATATATATACATACATATCCAACCAACCTCGTAGATATCTATTTTTTTCTGTACACCACAGCTCTGTTGAATTCTTGTATCAGATTTAATTTCCATTTTAACAGTGGCTCTGACAGTAGTGCAGCTGCTAATCCCGGGTTTATTATTATATTAATGTAGCATTTCTATAGCAACAGCTCATTTACTGTTGCTATAGAACAGTAAATCCACAATACTTGTATTGTGGATGCTCACTTAATTTCAGACTAACGATAAAAATGTGCTCTTATTGAAAAAAACTTCTAATCCTCAATATGGTGTAGTTTTCTGACGTAAGGAGATGTTTCTGTAACGTTTATGGAAGGAGTCTCCAGTGTCCGAGCCTTGTAACAGTCAAAGATAAAGCAGTAAGTATACGTTTCCCAGTAGCGTGATAACATGAGATGCTGATGATGGAGCGACTCTTTATAGCTGCTTTATAAGCGAGGTTAAATGTAACCGTAAACAGATAAAAATGACGTCATACTTTAATTAATAAAAACAAATGTAATCAGTGGGAAATTGTTGTGGTATAAGAGGAATAAAACATTTCAGGATGTGCTGTTAGTGGAAAATAAACGTTGGTGTGGTAACAATACCTTTGATTATTATATGAACCGTTGATTATTTTCCTATAACAGCATGCCTCGTCATCATATATTGATCATTTATTTATAATTCATGCCATTTATATATTTTACAATCATCATCATTATATATTCATATATTATATATGTATATTATGCAATATAATTTTTCATATTTTTTTATCGTTTACATAAATGTGTGTTGGTTCTATTTACTTTTAACTTGATATGAATTTAATCTTATCGGATCTGGATTAGATTATTTGTTAGCATTTCTCTGTCTGATATTCTGCTGTCAGTTTCTGTTTCTGTTTCTTCCTTATTCGTTAGTATATTACCCTGTTGTCAATATGCAGGACCTGTCTGAACATGAGACATTAGTCCCAGTAGGGCTTTCCTGCCTTATTTATAAATAAATAAATAAATAAATAAATGGAACATAGAGCTTATGAGAGCAGGAGCCGATGATAAATCTGGTACTGCTGTTTGAGAGCAAGCAAAGATGGCCGTCTCACTGCTGTACTGATGAACCACACTAAAGCGGAGCAGTTATGATGTCTAATATCCCTAGTGTTTTCCGCTTTGATCTAGCAGATGTAAAGCGTGACAACAGGAAGAGAAACGTATTTGCTCCAGGTTCTGACAGGTACGTTTCTGACAGGAATTAACGTGAGCCAGGTCTCGAGGATGACAGGGCGTCCCCGGGGACACCCCGAAGCACTTTTGGGAATCTAGATATGTCATTGCGTATCAAAACACACAAATGGTTGTCAATGTCGATTCTCCATGTTTGCCATCATGGCAGGATAAACACGATTAGCTGAACTTTGTTAGGTGGTGGTCGGGGTTGATATTTGTTTAGAGAGGGAAAGACTGGCAATTGGTTTCACCATGAGACGTCTTTTTGAAATGTATTTATTTACTCTGAATAGGCAACGAGCACGATGCGTAAATACTTCAGCATACAGAAACTACCTTCATGAGCTTACAAGTTTGCGTATGCTCTGCGATTCTGTATGTTTTAACGTTGCGGCGTAATTAGACATAACAAACGTTATTTTCAGTGCAATTGGACCGCAGAGCGAAAGTGTTTTGACTCTGAATCAACTCCACAGCCAAAAGACTGAGCTGTAGCGCTGCGAACAAACGAACCTGATGCAGTTTATATAATTATCGAACCATTCATTTAGTGCCTAATCTCTGCTCTTGAGTGATTTTTGCCATTTCTGTCCACGGTTGTTTGTCCTTGTATATCTAGCCAATCAATGAAAGGGATTCACGAGGACATTTTCAGCCTTGTTACAAGACATTTTTAATGAACGTACCATGCAGCATGTAACTCAAAACAACCAAACATCAAACCAAAGGTACAGTTATACATTAACTTTCACCCTAATATGCTGAAAAAGCATCCTTAGCCTCCTCATGGATCTAAATGGACATGGCTACCAGCATGATGGGAAACAGGACAATGAACAGCACTGGGAAAATCAGCAAATCAGACAAGTCTTCATTGTGCTATCTACAGCTGAAATTCTCTGATCTACACACTTCTCCAAAACACACGTCACTACTTACTACCACTAAGAGAAAATCCACAGACTTACGTACACGATGTAGGAAAATTATTTTGGAAAAAGTGAGCGTGAACTCTGTGAATGAGGAGTTAAACAGAAACATGTTATTGACGTGGAACATGATGCGACTCGGCCAGCATCAACAGCAATTTCCTGTAGCATGTAGCATTTTATCCGGTTTAGCGTCCGCTGGCATCTTCAATGACAGGCCTTGCTGTGTATAATATATATGAGTTCTGAATGTTTAGGAGACCACTCGATGTATTCATGCCTCATGCCATGAACACATTACAGGCCACACGCACTAACTAGAAACATGATTTCCTGGTGGGGGGGGGGGGGGGGGGTGCGTATGCGTATGTGTATGTATATGTGTGTGTTTTTGCTCTCTGAATCAAGTGTGTCAAATTAAGAGCTCAAAGTTAGGGACTGTTCTGAACAAAGAGCATATAATCAGTCAGAGTCACAGAACATTGCGTAGTGTGTGTGCGCGTGCCTAGCCTCTTCGATTGTACCTAACATCGCTACTTACTGACACAAAACCCAACTGAAATAATGAAATGACATCGATCTGGACATGTTTCGTGATGAATGATGGCGATCTCATAAAACAGTGTCTTTAACAGAGACGTGCACTTGGTCTCCTTACAGAAAACGTCACCGTATCCACGGATGAATTGATTTTTTTTGTCGTTACTATAGAAATGATAACAAATTAGAATGAGTGCATGTAATAGAAAATTAAATTTTAAAAAGAAAATTACTACCAGTGTTAATTACTTTGCTATTGCTTTTACTTGTGGTTTATTAATGCTAGAGTCCGTGGTTTATTCCTGTTCACAACTTTTTAATACTTGCAACTTCAATAAAGTCAAAGGTTTCAAGTTTAAAGGCTCCTATAAAGATAAATTGTTATTGGTAATGTTTAAAGTCCTGAAATTGTTAATTATTCTCAGTCATGTTACTTGACTGCGATGCTTCGCCCGTCTGCTCGTTGTTCTCTTTCTGCTACTCTCTCAGGGCTCATTGGCGATGATTAGTTGCATGCCTCTAGCTCTCGCTCGTTCCCACGACCCACTTGCCGAAAGTTTTCGTCTGTCAGCTTAAAACTAAACTTTGTGAGGCGTTTTATGGCGTCCCATTAAGCTTGAGCGCTTAGCAGGTGGTTTCTTCTCTACACCTCTACAAACCGAGATAATAATAATAATAATAATAATAATAATAATAATAATAATAATAATAAGTCAATGATGCTAATAATAATAATAATAATAATAATAATAATAATAAGTCAATGATGCGTTGTATAAAACTACAGTGAGTAAACGATTCCTGATTTGTTTTGGCATGTTCACGTGAAAGTGTAAGATGTTGCAATGGGAAGCAATGACAAAAACCATGATAAACAAGACGTAGCGTCGAGGATGGAGATGGAAACCATAGAGGAGTAGCATCATGCCGACTGTTGCTAGCAGAAGTTATTTCTTCACTAAAGCTTTGATAAGATTACATTCTATTTTTAGTCAAAATATCATTGTAAGCCTGCACTGACAGGGTATTTACATACTGTATATAGGCTGTGTTCCCTACTGAAATAAGTCAAAATGGTCGTCAAGTCAAAATGGTCGTTTTTTCTGCTTGCTGTTCAAGCTGTTTGAGATGAAGATCTAAAAACGAATATCAGGTGATCTTTTCGTTTATATTACGGATTTCTCAGATTACCAGCCTGGCCATGCACGCGCGTGTCTAGGGGACCATGACGAGCACTGGATTTGAATTGAATTACATTAGAAATGTTACTGATGTGTGGGTCTGAGTTTGTAACCAGTGAGTAGTTTAGTTAGGTCCCATCGATGTATGGACGACGAAGTGTCAAATCGAACACTTTCCAAATAACGTTAACGGTAAAGAAAATGAAAACGTGATTAAACACACCGTGAGTTTGTTTTTGTTTCGTTTAGTTTTTTTGCTCAGCACTCAGACACGTACAAACACTCTGGGCAGCAGATCGACAAGGAAAATATCAGCCATGTGGGTGTCAGACAACTAAAAATCACCTAAAAAAAATTCAGCATTTAACTGAGTTTTTGCGGTTGCCGTACTCGACTGCACAGCTGCTAATATTGTTACACCTTCAAGTACTGTTCTTACACGTGAAACAGTAGAAGCGCTCGTTTTGCAGTTTTATTTATCTTGTTTTATCGGTTCGGCACGATTAAAATCATTAAAGGTGAATCAAGAGCGTGGGAAAATCGATATCGTGCAAGCCGAGTGCTTCTGGGTTCCTGCTTGCCTTCCGTCCCTGATTTTTCTACAAATTTTTCTTAAAAATTCTGAATTTGCCACAAAAGTACTCCAAAATTAAAAAAAATAACAAACTGTTATTCATTTTTATCTTTAACTGAATGAACTTTTGATTCAGAAAAAAAAGAGCGCTTTTGACTTGACCGTCTCTATACTCTGCCTCTAAAAATGCACTGTTTATGAACCATGACCAAAAGTAAAGCGGGACTAACATAAACACTTGACTTCTTCAGAAACATGCATTTACCCCAAACGGGAAAAAAAAAACCCAAACAAAAACATACTGACGTCTTGAGTTGCGTAAACAATCTTGAGTTCTAAGTGTCTGTATTCTAGAGCTTTCCCATAATGCTTTTAGTTTGTAGAGCTATTCTATTCTATTTATTTACTTATTTGTTTGTTTGTTTGTTTAATTTTTTTGAGATGTGAGTTGTATCAAGGAATTTACCTGCTGCCTAATCTTCGGCCAGGACACTCTTGAAAACGAGATGAGCTCATCTCAAGAGGAACTCCTGGTTGAATAATTTTTAGATAAAGATACATACATTGTGATCAATCGTGAAACATGGCATTCTGGTCAATGCATGGTTAACTTTTGGCTTTTATATCAATTTTCTTTTGTGTAGGATGAAACAAGCATTTGCAGTCCAAAAAAAAAAAGAAAAAAAAGAAGGAAAACAAAAATAAATAAAAGCACAACGAGCACAGATCATGACCCGGTCTGCATTTTTTTTCCTTTGTATGAGACAAAACCCCTTTGTTTCTTTGGTTGTTTTTGGATTAGGCTTCTCCAAATCAAAGCAAGATGCAAAGCATCATGGTTGTGTTCGCGCTGGGCCGAGCTGTTGTGACCGACTAAAGGGGAAAGGAACGTATTTCACATGATACAGGAATTAAAATCGTGGATTTCCTTCAGCAACGACACATCATATCATCTCTGGGATTAGTTTTTTCTTCTTTTTTTTTTCCAGATTTGACTGGCCTGATCACATCAGTGCTTATCTGCTATTGATTGCTTTTGACTCAGACGTCACGATGATGCAAAAGCAAGCCAGTATGAACATGCCCGAGTTTCCAAACATACAGAAAGAAAGAAGAAAAAAAACAACAACAGAAAAACCAAAATCACAAGCAATAGTTGCCGTGCCTTGGGAAAGATTTGATTAAAAATACGTTCAGAAACAATAATAATAGGCTGAACCAACAGTTACTTAAACTCAAGCGGCCGTATTCAGAGTTGATTTAGACCTCAGACATACTTTAAGTCCAGATTTAAGTGCTGTTCAGTAGTTAGCATTATTTTTCAATTCAAATCAAAATAGCGAATTAAAAACATGATAAAATAACCTGTATTTCTCACACAACATTACAATTTCATGATCTAGAATAAGTATCTTGTGGCTTTATTAAGTCGTGTAACTGTCAGTGGAGAATATATTTTAAATAAGCCATTTTGTTAAACGAAACCAGATGTTGCAATGATTAATGTGATGATTAGAGCTAGGATTATTCACGCAGAAAATGTTCTGGCAATATCATCTCATTCATATATCCTCACATTAGTTTTTTTTTCTTTGTTTTTAAATAGTCTCTAGCTTTTTGTTTGCATTGTATCATATTACAGCTGACAGCAAAGAAAAAGAAAATACAACGCGAGTTCCTTCTTCAGTCTGCATTTTCTTTCCCTGTTTTTTTAAATGTATTTTTATTTATTTATTTATTTTTAATCCCCCAAGCGATTTGTGTTTAAAAGCAGTGGTCTAGGCGCTGCTGAAAAACCCTCGAACGCTTCTTCTCAAGAAAAACCTCAGAGGCTTATTGGCTAATTTTAATCATTTGAACATGGAGCTGGGAAAATCGACTCATGCTGCCTTCAAGTCCTATCGGAAATATGATAATTATGAGACAAGTGCATTTAAACGGCACCAAAATCCAAGCTGTGGGCGTGTCAATAAGGAAAAGTCATGGCAGACGCCAATAAAAGTGAGACACCAACTGTACATCAGACGGTAATGTTTAAGCGCTAATAATGCATGATCAGCGTCTTTCATTCATGTCTTCATTTCTTTCAGTACAACTAACTAAAATTCTTGTCATTGATGCTACAAAAAAAACCCAAAAAAAAACGAAAACCTCAATCCCAAACCAAAATTGAACACGTACCACGCCATAATCATTGCCTCTGAACTTCCGAAGGCAGCATTAATCACGCACTGAGCCGATCTGTGACATTTCCTCGCTATTTTGGACTGACTCTGAATACGGCCCATGAAGCGGTTTTTGCAGGCATTGATGTCATTATAACATATATGATAGTTGCATGCTATGTTAGTAATAGATTCACATTCGTCTCATATGCTTAGAGGGAAAACGGTATACTTCGTGTTGACTGGTCACAGTGAACCTGCTGATCATCAGTATTTGTCATAGCTGCTGCAAAATTAAAAAAGTATTTGTAATTATTACATGCAGCATGCAGTTTGTTAACATCTGAGGAAACTTTAGTAAAAACTACTCATAGATATACGCTCGAAATCTGAAATTTCATCTTTGAAATGATAGGTTTTATCTGAAGACATTTGGATATTCATATTTATTAGAAAGCCTAATGAAATACGCTGATAATTTACCACATTTTCTGGACCATAAAGTTGTAATTTTGTCATTAATGTAACTGTAATATTCCTGTATTTACGGTAGACATGCTACTCGAGGAGCTTAGGAAGTTTCTTTATGCTTTTATTACTAAATGTTAATACAAGTTTTTTTCCTATAAGAAGACCAAATTCATGTATTACATTTCACACCAGAGTGAATGATTATCCAGAAAATGTGATAAACTAGCAACAAAAAAGCAATGTTTAATCTTACATAGAGACATGTAGAGTTATTCATACCTACTGTTTAAAAAATAAATAAATTAAAAGATCAAAATGTTCATACTGACCTAAATCTTTACTATTTGAAACCATTAGGTGGATGGACAATATTAACACGTCCCTTTAACGTTCACAATATAATTGCTTGATTTATATTAAATGTTAAGATAAAATTACTTTTAGAAATGTGAAGTTTTCTATTATATATATATATAAAACCTCACATGACTGATTTGACTAAACATTCAACATTACTTTTAGTGCTATTGAAATTAAGCATTGTATTTTCAAAATATATTTCAATATTATAAAGCTAAGTGTTAAAGTTATATTTGTGCTTATTGTAATGTGGCATTGAAATTACTTTTAAAATAAGTTAAAAAGTAACTCTAACTTTACTTCTAACTCAAAGTTGTGACTTAACATGTAACATAAAATATATACAACAATATTATTATGTTTTTATTCTTGATTCTTAGCTAAATAAAGCACACTGTCATCTGTCTTTGTTGAAAGCAAATGAAACACAAATGAGGACATTTCACGTTTAATTTTTGGCAATAGAATTGATTTGGAATAGGTTTTTGGTATATACATCTTTAAAAAAACATGAATTAAAAATAAAAGTCAAAATAAAAAAACAAACTTAATTTCTTATTAAAATAAAGTACTTGCTTATATGTTAACTAAGCATATTCTTCATGTACTTTATTTTCTTCTGTATTCTTGGGTGTAAATGTCCAGCCATGTTAAGTATCATATGCTTTCATTTAAACGCAAAATGCAGAACATTTCTCACCTTAAAAATGTATTTTTAAAAGCATTTTCAACATATCGAAATAGCTTATTGAAATTTCTAGGCATAAAAACTCATGAGGTATACTAATAAATACTAGCATATTTAAGTTTCGAAATGAATTAACGAAATGTTATTGAGAAAATGTAGAAAAAACAGACACGTTTTCATTGTTCCATAAATAAAAATAAACTAAAATATATATCAAGAGCTTAAAACAAAGTCGAAAATGACTTTGGATAGATGCGAATTGATATGAATCTCTGAATGTTTTATTTTCTTCCTACCATATTTTTCCAGACTATAAAACTTAGTTTCTTGACCTTTAGGTTATACTGTATGTTTGCCATTAAATTTGTTAGTGTATTTACGGTAGGCGTGCTATTTCAGAAACAATGGTAATGTTATGAGAAAGAAAAGTACTTCCAGCTTGCAAAACACTAAAAATACAACAACTAGCTTTAAATAATGCTATAATGTATCAGCAGTAATGTACATATATATATATATATATATATATTTTATCAAAGCAGAATTTCAGGATGCATCTGCATTATTGTCTGGAAATTACAGTAATGTCTGAAGAATTGGCCGGGGACTAAATCTATATTTAGGAACTTGAAGATTTTTTCACTTTTTATTGTTCATACTTAAACTCCCTAACACCAGAGGGCACTGTAGGCAGCAATAAGCTTAAGCTGTGGTTGGAGTGAGGAGTGAGATTTCGGGGTGGTGCTCATACCAGGATAGGAACGTGGATCGGAGGCTCATGCAGGCGAGAACCTGCCTCCGCCCGCTCACTGTATTCCATTTGACATTAGACCAAAATATTAACAGGACAACCAAACCTTGGCCAGGACGATTGCATGCACCACCTCCCTCCCTCTCAGACACACACGCTCACACACACACGCTCACACACACACGCTCACACACACACGCTCACACACACACACCCACAGGCAGTTACATCTAGTAACACTTGAATTTTTTACCCGTACTTTAAAGCTTATTTAATCTGTCGGAGGATAGACGGGCATACGCAGGAGTCATGCAGCATGATGGCAGACAAGTGTGATGAGGGAACAGACACACACTGAACGGACGAAGACGAGGTCGAGGAAAGTGTGTGCTCGGTCTTACCGATGCGGTCCAGGCGGTCGATAGCGACGGTCTCGAAGGCGCGTCGCATCATCGGGTATTCCTCCAGCACTTCGTTAAAATGGTCGACGGAGAGAGAGAAGAGGCGGCAGTACGTGTCGGCGCGGACGCTAGCCGTGCGACGTCCTTTCGTCAGGAGGCAGATTTCTGCAGGAAACAGGAAGAAACCGTGAAATGGGCGCGTTCGTACAACAATTGGATTTAAAAAAACAACCAAAAGACAGATACGATTCTTTAATTAGTTAATTAGTTTATAACCTGAAACGTACACTGTCTGACTTCGGATGCCTGTAACAATCTGTAACAATACCCCAGTGTTCATTTTAAAATAAATAAATACATAAATAAAACACAAATAGTGCAGGACCATGTTCTCAGAGATGTAAACATAGCAACTACTTTATAATATTAGCTTGCTGATAAGAAAGAGGGGTTAGAAAACGACCAACATGACCGCTTGGGTCGTATCGTTTAACGATAAAAGTCACAACATGTGCGACTGAGTCATCGTCATCGCAGGAAGCTGATCTTAACGGTGTCCCGGCCGTGAACGTTAGATTAGCGGGATTAGCTTAGAAACGAAGCGTGCGCGTGTGTGTGTGTATAGAGAGACGAAATCTGTCGTGTACTGTACATCTACATCTATAAATAAAAAAAGCTTTGTTATCAGAACGGAATATCAGATCATCTCCTTCACGCCCGTGGTGACATTTATCATTCTGTCCGCAAGTTAATGACTCTGAAAGCTAAAAGGCTGCTGCTGCTGTCGAACAGCTGCACGATGCAGCGTCACACGACGCCACGGCTTATTTAAAGCACTGAGACATTAGCATTCTTATTGCTTTGGCGGTTAAAAATACCGCAGACACGTCGTCGTGATGGTTTAAAAGTTTCCTGAAGCTTCTATACATGATACACAGACACACGCACACACACACACACACACACACACACACACACACACACACACACAAATAAATAAATAAATAAATAAATAAATAAATAAATAATATATGTATGTATGTATATATACACACACACACACACACGTATACTACTGGGTAGAGGTGAGTTAACTCTAACTTCTTTCAAAAACAATCAGCAGGATTCGTCCATTCTAACTGCAGATGTTTGTGAAAAAACCAATAGTAGAAAGAAAGAAACCAGAAGTATATGTAATTAGATTTTTTCTAACATTAATTTTTTATTACAAAATATTTTATTTATTCCATGAAGTCTGTCTAGTTGTGTACATTTATTATCTCCACGCTACCTGTTAGCATGGCTGTCAGAGTTTCTGCATGCTAGCACTGATTGCGTGGAGGTGAGAAATGTGGGCGTGGCCTGTGGTACACCTGTAACACCTGTTCTATCTGGACAGGATCTTGCTTCAAAGTGTTAAGAGCAGCAGAAGGTGGCATGAAAAGGTCTGAACAGGACTCAAACTCTTCCAAAACAAACAGCACATGCAAAACCCCTTCGTTTTCTATCCTTACTTTGCATCTAACGTAAATCCATGCAACTATTCTTCGTAAACTGGAACAGGAACACGCCTACGCAAATCAGCGCTTGTTCTTCCGAGTCATAAAATCTTGGCTTTCATGTCCTGACTCTTTCTCTAACATGAGAATATCTATACTATTTTGTTTTATGTTTTGTTTATTTTTTTTCTCCCAAAATGGTTTCAAATGTTCATACTTCTGCAGTTTTAATACTGATTGATTTCAAATGAGCTAGACAAAAGATTTTATATATACATATATATATATATATATATATATATATATATATATATATATGTACACACACACACATATATATATACATAAATCTCAAGAAGGCAGCGCAAGATACCGATAGATAGATTAGGATGGATTTGCAGATTTAGATTTGAAGTGGAATAGCACTAAGAATGAATTTTCCAACACAAAACAAAACGAAGCTCAAAACTTCAACTCCAAACGAATCATTTTCAATGTTCGGATCATTTTGAGTGTAAAAAAAAATAAAATAAAATATTTGTTATTATTGAAAAGTCATTTTAAAGTGCTGCAAAATCTATAAACTTGGCTTTGGGGAAAATGAGACAATATCACACAACGTTTTTCTTTAAAATAGAACAATAATTAAAAGTAAATAAATAAATAAATTACACACACACACACACACACACACACACACACACACACACACATATATATATATATGTGTGTGTGTGTGTGTGTGTGTGTGTGTATATATATATATATATATATATATAAAAGGAGATTTTTTTAACAGCTCTTTCCTCTGAGTGAACTTTTCGTCCCTGGAGTCTGACGTTCAAACATCGAGTGAAAACAGGCTTGCGTGCAGCTGGGGGAATGAAACACAGCCATTTTTCTAAGTGCAAGACAGGTCTGGAGCTTATATCCAGTTGTGCGTGAGAGTACGACTAGTGCGTGTGCTTCGGTTGGAGCTCAGAGTTACGAGAGCGCCGGATAAAATGCTTCATGTTATGTTGAAAAGGCTTGTCTGAAGACGACACAGTCCTTACAACATTCATTACAGTACACACCTTGTGACTAGTGTGTGTGTGTGTGTGCGTGTGTGTGGATCCACACTCTCCAGCTGAGAGCGGGTACATGGTGTACGAGCGGTTTAATGCGGACGCAGCTTTCTCCCGATGACTCCAGTAAATAACCGTTCCCTCTCTAATTGGTTCATTAGCCTCGGATCTCACTTTTGCAGAAATGATACTAAAGAAATGCGTAGACGGAGAAGCACCGCTGCGATAAAACCTCATGACGAGGTTCCATCTGCGGCTGTAATCGGCTTGTTGTCTACAGCAGACCTCGTAACGCGGCGTATACAGCGATATATGACCTCATCGTGGAGGCATTTCATTCAAATAACTTCTCTGAACAGGAGGACTGTCAACACGACACAAGAGCTGAGTCACACTTTAAAGCTTCAAACTGGGGAATAACTGGGGACACTCTGTGTCATGGTTTTGTAGGAAAAGAATCAACCCCGGCGTGGTGTGACCAAGCGGCGTCAGGGTTACCATCCCAAATTGGATTATTTTCATACAGCGGCACTTCCTGAAGTGTTCTATTGCACTTACACTGCAGCAGTTTTCCAATGACTACAACGGTCCGTTTATTACATAAAGACGAGTCGTCATTTTTATCCGTTTATGGTTACGAATCATTTTGAAAATTCACACCGCATAAACTGTCCTGACGTTCTGGCACTGGAGACTCCTTCCATAAAACATTACAGAAAACTCCACAGGATTAAGAGAGAATTTTGATGCATGGAAGAACAAATGACATGCTTTCATACCTAACACTGACTCCGCCCCCATCCGCATCACTACTCGGTTTAAACCTTTGTATGTAATCTTTGATAAAAGCTGGTGTTATTATACCATACTATGTTTGTGTGCCAGAATCTCATCTACATATAGTGTGTTTGTGTGTATGTGTGTGTGTGTGTTTAACCCAAAGGTCAGTAAGTGCATGACAGCCTTCTTAAAGAATGAAGAAGAGATTTCTTCCTGACATATCCGTCTGTTTTAACACACACACACACACACACACACACACACACACACACACACACACACACATGCGGGGTAAAAATACCCGGAGCAGATGGACGTTTCTCTGAAGCAGGTGGCCAGCATCGTAACACACTGCGCCGAAGCCGAACACAACCTTTGTGTCACATAACACGAGCATCAAAAGGCATTCTGCTTTGCTTTAATTTCCCTCCACCCGGCCCGGATTACATAAAAGTGTGTGTGCGCGTGTGTGTATGTGAGTGTGTGCGTGCGCGTGTGTGTGTGTGATATAACAGGTCAATCACGAGGGCATGATGTGATTATACCAAGCTAAAATTAACCGAACAGCACAACAATATACACTTGATTATTATTAATAAAGCCCCTCTTTGTGTTCAACTGCGTATGAAAATAACGTGAACGAGTCGCGGCGTGATGTCACGTCACATTTTTGTTTTCATTACCAAAATCGACTCAAGCAGACTCACTGAGGTTTCTGAGGCTGCGGGACACACTGCTGGACAAATGGAGCTAAAAACATCTGCAGTTCCACACAGGAAGATCAGTCACGCCACACCCGCGTCAGACTCAGGCAGGGG
The DNA here is from genome assembly GCF_023375685.1 of Ictalurus furcatus. NCBI lineage: Eukaryota > Metazoa > Chordata > Actinopteri > Siluriformes > Ictaluridae > Ictalurus > Ictalurus furcatus. The sequence goes on from NC_071272.1 coordinate 7,969,604, forward strand.
GCGTGGCTTAACGTCTGAAGTCAAGAGTTCTACATTAGAAGTGATTTGGATATTCATCTATCCAGACATTTATTTTTTTTAAATACACTATTTATACTTATACTACATTAGATATAACACTGTAGACCCCGTAGAGTGTGTACTAGAACTATATTTAAATTGAAAGAGATAAAGAGTTCAACATTTCGGTCCATTTCAGACAAATGAAATGTCTTGTCTCGTAAAAACAGGAAATGAGGAACGGACAGATGAACATTATATAACTTTATATAACAACATGAGCAATAAGCTGAATTGCACCTCAATGTGTGTGTGTGAGTGTGTGTGTGTGTGTGTGTGTTTCCTGATGTATCTAAATTAGAAAACATGTAATTTTATGACAATAAATAAAGTACATGTGGTCAGCAGTAAATCGCTGTGGTATAAGAGGAATAAAAACGTTAGGGGTGTGCTGTTATAGAAAAAAAATCAATAACCATTGTTCTACAACAGGACAGCATAGCATGTTTAATCCTCCTATACCTCAGACACTTTGCCAACAATTACGATTTATTTTATTTATTTATTACAGTACGACATCAACGAAGTCGTACTTTTTATCCATTTATAATTACATGTAATGTTGTGGAACAACTTGGTTCCTGTTCTCACTTACATTAGAGCAGCTACAAACAGCCGTTCCTGCACTGTTCTCCTCTCTAAACGCCGCAGAGGAACCGCAAAGACGCATAAACGATTTGGAAAATGAAAGTCGCATCTTTACCTCTGACTGTTACAAAGGGCTGACACTGGAGACTCCTTCCGTAAACGTTAAACAAACATCTCCTTGCAGAAGACTTTACCATAACCAATGATTAAAGACATTTGTTTATTATTAGTGCGGCGTTCGCCATGCAAGTCCCTGTGAACGAGCTGTTACCATGGAAACGATAACGTACTGTATTGTATTAGAACGACATGAAATGAGTGACATGATCATACGAGCGATCCCTGTAGGTATTAATGCAGCATCGTGTGAGTTCAGCAAGGTCAGAAGATTACGGAGAAAAAAAATCAACCTTCCTTTCTTTAAAGAAAAGAAAAGAAAAGAAAAAAAGACAAGGCTGGAGTTTTCCACCAACCTCCGAAGTACGATCCGTCCGTCAGCTTCATCTCCTTGTTGTGCTTGGTGATGACGCTTGCGACGCCGTGCTGGATGAAGTACATCTTTTTCCCCACGGTGCCCTCGCGGATGATGTAATCATTGGGCTGGAAGACCTCGAACTTCAGCTTGCTCAGCATTCCGGTGACGAAGTTGGGATCGGCGTTGGCGAACAGAGGCATGGTCGCAACCAGTTTCCTACAGTTAAAGTTAACGATCTCCTGCAAAAGCACAGCATAAAGAGAAATAAAAACAAATCAGGGTCACAATGTCAGAAAAAACATCGCAGCACAAAGATTAACAGGGTTAACTGGTAAAGCGAGCATCGCACTGAACTCTCTCTCTCACTCTCTTCCAGTTAATTATTAGCAATATGCTAAATATGCTAAAATGTAGCACTGGAACAACGTAATAACATGACCAGTATCACGATCCAATGTTCACAGAAGTCTAGTGGACCCACTGTTGTACCTATTTTACTTCGAAAAAACAGTTTCAATTCAAGCCAATCTGTGGCTTTACTATCAGCATTGTAATTGTGGTTGTTGCTTATTAACCATATCTAAGTGCCGTAGGCTGTAATCGTTGCGTCACGAGAATATTAAAGCGCACCTATTATGGTTTTGAAACGTGCCTAATTTTGTTTTAAAGCTCTCATACAATATATTCACATGCATCCGAGGTCAACAAACACTTTAACACACTCATAATTTAAACCGCAGCATTTAAAGTTTAAATAAACTTTTTTTCCCCCCAAACGACTTGTTCAATGATCCGTTCTAAAGGATTCGTTCTAAACTCCTCCTTTCAGAGAGCATACTTGGCTCTGATTGGTCAGAAGTCCTGGTCTGTCATGATTGGCCTAACGCTGTCAGCATGTTTCGAAAAGGAAACGCCCACTACCGTAACGAGTTTCAGCTCCATCTGTGAGCGAGCATCCGATGAAGACCAGCCTTTTGTTACGAACCTATGTAGGTTTGTACAGGAAGTAAGTCTGGAATCACTAACGACTCGTTTCAGCTGTTCAGAATCGATTCTTTCTTTTGGGAGTCGATGATTCCATTTGATTTTTGTAATGTTGTAGACTTTTTACGTTCACTAACAGCTACGTATATAACACGCTACATGAAAGGTAATATTTAATAAACCATAATAGGTGTGCTTTAAAATGTTTTCGATTCTACGTTCCAGCTTTTTCCAGCCAAAAAGATTTGGTAAACTAACTGATCACATCATATGATCCAGTTCTAGCGGGAGAGGGAGAACGTCGAGGTAACCTTTTCCCCCCACAAAGGTTCGATGCGTGCCAGAAACTCTGTTGTGAGCAGTACTTCATGATAGGTCATGCTCACTGTTCTTTGCAACCCCAACACCCTACAGTCCTGCCTTCCTGTTTTCTATTGGCTCACAAGGTTTGCTAATTCACAGGTTGAAACAAAAGCAACTGCAAATTTGCCTCGAAGAGACTCAAAGAATATCTTAATATTCATACGGAGGATTTAATGTAATCGATATCACAGACTTAAATAGCGACGTGAAAATAGTGCGAAAAGTCCTAAAACATTCAACATTTCCTTTCTTCATTACAGGTTTTTCCAAAACTCTTAAGCTTTCTGTAAAAAAAAATAAAAAATTCCCCAGATTTTCATTGTGGTCTCAGACTTTATCACTTAGCTGTGAAGATCACAGCCCCAAAAAAAAAAAAACCTGTCTGTCAAACATGGGTCTTTTTCTGTCTCTCTGATGTCTAGTCCATCACCACGAGCACAAATTTTACCCGTCACTCCTCTCACAGCATGCTTCTGTTTCCATGACGTGAAAAGTGTTGTTTTTTTTGTACGACAAGAGTGCTAAGACACAATTTCCTCACCTAATGTGTAAAACACACACACACACACACACACACACACAGTCCTCTTAGGCAGGAGCGTGACCGCAATCATGAAGGAGGAATAATGAGTTTGACAGCAACATCCAGTCCTGGACCTCCACGAGGGGAAAACAGCTAGAGACTTCGCCTATTTAAAGCAGGTTTGTCACACGGCAGTGTTTAAAAATAGACAAGAAGAAGACAGAGAGAAGAAAAGAAAGAGAGAGAGAGAGAGAGAGAGGGAGGGGAAAATGGTGTTTCAGAAATAAAGCAGTAAATATTCTGTTGCCTTGCTGCGTCACGGCGTTCGCTGGTTCTGCCTGCAGCGTCATAATGAACTTTTATGCTGTATAAGGAACGCTACGACAGCTACAGCGCTAACGCTCTACGCTAATACTGTAAATAACGCTGTTACAGAAAATATATACAGTATAGACACAAATGATTTTTATTTCTGATGAATATCAAGGAATATTTTCACAAGCTAAAGCTAAGAGAAATCCACGTGATAACAATACACAAATCGACCACCTCATTTATTCCGCTACAGAAATCCTGTCAGATTAGCAGCTAGCTAGCATCAAAAGATCATGGGCATTTATTAAAATGAATAAATAAATCTCTCAGAAATCCTGTCAAACTATGCCATTTTAGCTAGTGTTTAGTAAAATCAGTAAAAAAAAAAATATTAAAAATCGTGTCTACGTTTAAGCACGTCCACGAAAATCGTTTAAGCGTTTAAGCACGAAAATCATAGCTAGCTGTTATACTATGTCGACTGCGTGACATGACAACATGCGAGCGTTTGATTTTTCTCCAGTTAGATCTTCCACCGTCTGAGGCAGTGTTATGTACTGTTATATCTGCTCTATACCTCTTTCAGAGGATCGTTGAGTTCGTTCAGGATGTTGTCCTCATCAAAGATCTTGCCCTGGTAGCGATGTTCATAGTAGTCGTGGATCTTCTGCCGCATGTCGGCCGGGAGCTTGTGGAATGACATGTACTGCTCCACTTGTTTATACTGAAAAAAAGGCATAAAGAGATAAAGTGAGAGACAGAAAGTATTCGGTGGGTTAGGAACAGGTGACAGGTGTACCTGAAGAACGGCTGGGGAAGGTCTCATATAGCTGATCACTGCTCGTCACTAACATACAACTATACACACCTATACACAGTTATACACACCTATACACACTTATACACACCTATACACACTTATACACACTTATACACACCTGTACACACTTGTACACACTTATACACACTTATAAACACCTATACACACTAATACACACCTATACACACTTATACACACCTATACACACCTAGACACTTATACACACCTATACACACTTATACACACCATACACACCTATACACACTTATACACATTTATACACACCTATACACACTTGTACACACCTATACACACTTATACACCCCATACATACCATACACACCTATACACACTTATACACACCTATACACACTTATACACACTTATACAAACTTATACACACCTATACACACTTATACACTTATACACACCTATAGACACTTATACACACCTATACACACTTATACACACCATACACACTTATACATACCATACACACCTATAGACACTTATATACACCTATACAAACCATACACACCTATACACACCTATACATACCATACACACACCATGCACACTTATACACACCATACACAACTATACACACCATACACACACCATACACACACCATACACACCTATACACACCATACACACCTATACACACCATACACACACCATACACAGTTATACATACCATACACACCTATAGACACTTATATACACCTATACACACCATACACACCTATACACACCATACACATCTATACACACTTATACATACCATATACACCTATGCATACTTATACACACCATACACATCTATAGACACTTATATACACCTATACACACTTATACATACCATACACACCTATAGACACTTATATACACCTATACAAACCATACACACCTATACACACCTATAGTAAGTAAGTAAGTAAAATTTATTTATATAGCATGTTTCACACAGCAAAGCTGACCAAAGTGCTGCACAGAGTAAGGAAAATAACAGAGAAATAGAATTAGACCAAATAAAAACAGACAATGGACAATAGAAAAAATTGATTAAAAATTTGTTTAAACAAATTTTTTTTTTTTTGATCAAAAAGCCTGGCAGAAGAGATAAGTTTTAAGCCTATTTTTAAAAGTGGTAATAGAAGGTGCAAGGCGGATGTCCAGTGGCAGTTGATTCCATAGACGGGGGCAGCAACAGCAAAAGCTCTATCCCCCTTTGTTTTTAACCAGGAATGAGGGACATGCAAAAGAAACCTATCAGAAGATCTTAGACATCTGTTTGATCAATGTGGTTTAAGAAGATCCTCGAGATAGGAAGGAGCTTGATTATTAAGAGTTTTAAAAACAAACATCAGAATCTTAAACTGAATCCTAAAACGGACTGGGAGCCAGTGAAGCGATGCTAAAATTGGGGTGACACGATCAAACTTCTTTGCCCTGGTCAACAGCCTTGCAGCTGCATTCTGAACCATCTGAAGACGAGCCAGAGATGACTGAGGAAGACCCAAGTATAATGAATTACAGTACCTATACACACCATACACATCTATACACACTTATACATACCATACACACCTATGCACACTTATACACACCATACACACTTATACACACCATACACACCTATAGACACTTATATACACCTATACACACCATACACTTCTATACAAACTTATACACACCATACACATCTATACACACTTATACACACCTATAGACACTTACATACACCTATACACACCATACACACTTATACACACCATACACACCTATACACACTTATACATACCATACACACCTATACACACCATACACATCTATACACACTTATACATACCATACACACCTATGCACACTTATACACACCATACACATCTATAGACACTTATATACACCTATACACACTATGCACACTTATACACACCATACACACCTATACACACTTATACACATTTATGCACACTTATAGACACTTATACACACTTATACACATCTATACATGTTAGGCCATGATAATGATTCAGATTTGTTTAAAGATCATATGGTTTAACAATGTTCCAGAAAGGCAAAGCTTTTGTGTTAATGCGAGTGCACTTAGTAAACTAACAGCGCTCAACAATTAGTCCTGTGTCTCTTACAATTCCACTGCCGTGGGCAATTAGTCAGACAAACACAGATAGACAGGAAGACAGATTGTCTCAGGCCCTCAGAGTGAAGCTTAGGAAGACAGAGAGGACGAAGAGGGATTTAAAGTGTCAGCGTGAGGACAAACTGATCCTGGATCAGACCGTGCTGCGTGTCTGAACATGCTGATTCAGAGAGTTAATGCGGAATAAATAACTGTAGCGAGGATTTAATGCTGAAATCGTGCACATCAGTATTCAGACCTCAGATATAACGCCAAACTAAAGCACTATTCAGATGTTACACAAGAGGCGTCTCGGAATTCTGAGCTTGAACATGATTTGATTTTTCTTTGCGTGATATCGGCTTAAGTGAGGAGCAGTATTAAGTCCAGCGCCATTGTCTGGCAGCTTGATGGAACCACAATATATCACACTGAAATATAAAACCTTTTAACTTTGAATAGGGCGCAGGGCATATAATATGAGAGCGTATGTATGTAGAGTCTAGTACAGTAGATCTAGTGCATCTCCCGTGATTTTATAAAGAAAAAAGGAAAATGTTTGTATTTTCAGTTTAGATTTACGACAGCAGTTCGGAACGTTAAGCAAAATCAACAAAAGACTGGCTGTGCCATGACCTTCTCTGTCTCCAGACAACAAATCTCTCTCTCTCTAAATGGAGCTGTAATGTTCATTTTAAGTTTTGAGATCATTTCAGACCGAAACTCGAGCCTGATTAGTAATAAGACTGATACTGAAATACTAGAGACACTCCTAGGCCTAAGCTGGGCCGGTAGTATCTCGCTAAATATGGCTTAAATAACAGAGAAACTCTGACAAAAGTAAAGATTCAGAAAAATACACAACAGCTGACACAAAATGTAATATGGGTGATCGGACATCACGGACAACATGTTGTGGAAAAAAATGCGTAAGCGGGCCAGATGGATCTGGAATATTTGAGAGAAAAAAACCTGCTAGATCTGGAATATTTGAGAAAAATCTGCTAGATCTGGAATATATAAGAAGAAAAAAATCTGCTGAATTTCCAGCAGAGTGCAAAAAGTTTGCATTCCCTAATGACCAAAATGGAAGAGTTGCATTTTTTTTCTATTAATTTGTACCAAGACATTTAGTTTAACAGATATTCCTCTCTATATTAAGATTTTCATTTGAGGTCTCACATTTTGCCTCATGACTGTTTTCGACCTCTTTGCCGAGCAGCTTTTTGATAATCTCAACATTTCTTCTTTCTTCAGACAGAAAAACAAACAAACAAAAAAACAAATTTCCTTGTTGATTTCCCTGTAGATCCCTCATCAAGAGGGCAAAATTAAGTCCAAAAAGAAGGTAACTGAGTGAACGACGTTATATAAAGATATAAAATAATAGGGATAATTATTTTTATTACGATTTCTATAAATATGTAAAATGGCTGAGAACACTAGAGGAGTAGACTTATGTCCTCAAATTGCCTGAATTAAATAAAGTGTGTTTAAATGATTTAAATACAAAATAACCAGCGGCTAAATAAACACTAAATAAATAAATAAAGTGGGATCACGTCAGTGGGGACATACTGGAATACTGGCATGTCAGTAATGCAGACAAAAAAAACGAATTAAACTAACCAAATACATTAAATAAATGTATTGATGACTGAATGAATTAATGTTTAGGTTAATAAATAAATAAAAACATAAATAAATGAGACATATCACAAAGCATAACATGTTCGGTTAGCAGGATGTTTTTTGCTTCTTTTATACAATTTTAAACTTGTGCTAAAATGTTAAGTTAAAACACACCCACACATGCGGCTTTAACTGATTGTCACAACCCAAAAAAAGATGACAACTGTGAACAAACCGAGTCACGCTGACCGTCACTGTGATACATGAACGTGGGCCTTCAATTTCCCCCTGCTGTTAAATTCATCACAACAGGAGCACAGAGAGAGAGAGAGAGAGAGAGAGAGAGAGAGAGAGAGAGAGAGAAAGAGAGAGAGAGGGAGAGAGGGAGAGAAAGAGAGAAAGAGAGAAAGAGAGAGATAGAGCCTGCAAAAACATCAACGTCATGCTCTGTTCTGTATCGACCCCGGTGCAGCTGTGTGAAGGTGATAAGAAGGTTTGAAGGTAAGGGGTTTGTTTCGGACTAATTGATTTGTGCCAAGCCTGAGATAAAGTTCAACACAGACAATGCGGTGATGGAGAACTTGAGTTGTGGTTCACACAGTCTTTAATGTCGACTGTAATTTCTGGGAATTCCTGGAATATAACATAGGGAATTTCCGGAATATAAGGCAGGAAATTTCCAGAATATATGGCAGGGAATTTCCAGAATATAAAGCAGGGAATTTCCAGAATATAAATCAGGGAATTTCTGGAATACGAGGCAAAAAAATTCTGGAATATAAGGCAGGGAATTTCCGGAATTTAAGGCAGGGAATTTCCGGAATATAAGGCAGGGAATTTCCAGAATATAAAGCAGGGAATTTTCGGAATATGAATCAGGGAATCTTCGGAATAAGAGGCAAAAAAATTCTGGAATATAAGGCAGGGAATTTCCGGAATTTAAGGCAGGGAATTTCCGGAATATAAGGCAGGGAATTTCCAGAATATAAGGCAGGGGATTTCTGGAATATAAGGCAGGGAATTTCCAGAATATAAGGCAGGGAATTTTCGGATTATAAAGCAGGGAATTTCCGGACTATAAAGCTGGAAATTTCCGGAATATAAGGCAGGGAATTCCCAGAATATAAAGCAGGGAATTTCCAGAATATAAGGCAGGGAATTTCTGGACTATAAGGCAGGGGATTCGTGGAATATTAGGCAGGGAATATCTGCAATATAAGGCAGGGAATATCCGGAATATAAGGCAGGGAATTTCCGGAATATAAAGCAGGGAATATCTGGATTATAAAGCAGGGAATATCCGGAATATAAGGCAGGGAATATCCGGAATATAAGGCAGGGAATTTCCAGAATATAAGGCAGGGAATATCCGGAATATAAAGCAGGGAATTTCCAGAATATAAGGCAGGGAATATCCGGAATATAAGACAGGGAATTTCCAGAATATAAGTCACAACTTTTTTAATCAACTTAAAAAAACAACAACAAAAAACAGGATGAAGTTGACTAAACATGATAAAAACTATCGAGGGCATTTGACACAGGACAAAGACTAAAAAAAACAAAAACGCAGCTTGTCGTGATTCCGGGAAACCGCAAAGAAGCGTAAACTCCTCTGTCCTGAAGATGTTGGAAAACTTAAACTTACAGCTTTAACCTCTGAAGATTACAAAGTGCTGAAACTGGAGACTCTTTCCGTACACGTTAAACATAATCTTGTTACAGAAATCCACAGTTACCATGTCAACAATTTTTTAAACCATTTTATGATTAGTACAGCGTTCTCTGTACACGTTCCTGGGAATGAGCTGTTACCATGGATACAATACTCTCTTTTTAAGTTAGTAAAACGCAAAAAAACACCCCACATTTCGTCACATTACCGAGAAACCACAAAGCGCTTTACCTCTGACTCTGACACTGGAGACTCCTTCCGTTCTCCTGTTGAGTTGATTGAGTGTTTGATTTATTCCTTCCTTAGCCAATACAAAAACTCGTTATCTATCTATACTTGTAATTTACGACTATTTGACTATTCGTCGTAAGTTACACCTTTTCTTCAAATCTTCATGAGCTTTTTCCTTTCGTTGTAGAGATATCTGCATTGATTTTAGACTTAGTGCTTATAATTTAAAAAAAAAAAAAAACACTCCTGCTTCTCAAAAAGGTACAACTGCTTTAAAACCATCAGTGCTGAATGTCTGGAGGGTTGTCTTTTCTCCAACAACTGCTTTTATCTCTTATTATCAGTCGGTGCTGCAGTGATGAGAACTTCTTCTGTTTTTCCTTCTGACTGTTCGCTTCTTCGAGTCAGGCATCATACTAACCGTTTAGCGAGCAGTGGCAGGGTTGTATTAGGAGTCAGAAGCAATCAGCCTGGCCAGTCACCTTCTCTCCAGAGTTCTCTCTCTCTCTCTTTTTTTTTCTCTCCTTCATCTATTTTCCTGCTGTCGAAACATAAAATATAACTCTCGTGCTGTGAGGTACTTTGCTTCTACACCGTTTCACAATCCCTCACTCAGGTGGAAACGATGGAAAGCTGCTCGTTCCTGGCGGCAATAAAATATGGAAATATTATATATCCTAATTTGCCATGAACGAATATGAAACCAAGCAGAGAAATAAAAAGGTCATGATATGATGTTCGCCCTTTTGAAACTCAGACGCCAGGTTATGGGTTTTAGGAATTCAATTACACTTTCACGGAGGAGTCGAGAAACTTATGTGCAGCTAGTTCAATGTGTTAAAGGACAACTTAACCCAGAAACACGTGAAATATGTTTATATTAAAATGTTTGTGATGTGACTAGTGATTCTGACGTTAGTTTATTTTTTTGGTGCTGTATTTTGGTTATTTCTGGGAGAAGTTAGTGTTTTTGTTCCACCTAATTCTGTCCGAAGCCCCTTTTGTGTCTTGCGAGTTGGATCGGCTAAAAGAGTCGGTTCAAAGAGTCGACTCTTTTGCGAACGACACATCAGATCGCCAGCAACGTTAATTAAAGTCATCCGAAATTAATATGGTCTTATTTTATCTTCCAAATTCTGTCCAAGCTCATTTTGTTTCTAGTGAGTCGACTACTGATGTTCACCAAAACCACTGGCTCAAAGCGTCGACTCTTTTGCGAATGACACGATCACTAGCAATCAAATCGCCCAAACACCATTAATTAAAGTTATATGAACTAACTGTAGTCTGATTTTATTTTTCAATTTCTGTCTAAGCTCATTTTGTTTCTAGTGAGTCAACCCCTGATGTTCACCAAAACAGCTGGCTCAAAGAGTCGACTCTTTTGCGAACAACACGATCACTAGCGATCAGATCACCAAGCACCAATAACTGAAGTGATCTGAAATGAATATAGTCTGATTTTATTTTTCTAATTCTGTCCATGCTCATTTTGCTTGCTGAGTCTGCTCCCGACGTTCACCTCAAAGAGTCAGCTCAAAGAGTCGACTCTTTTGCAAATGACACATCACTAGTGTTTAGATCGTCAAGCACCACTGGTTAAAATGATCTGAATTTAATATAAACTGATTATATTGTCCTAATTTGGGCTGAGATTCTTTTGTTTCTTGTGAGTCGGCTCCTGACATTCTTCAAGAAGAGTCGGCTCAAAGAGTCGACTCCTTTGTGAACAACACATCTCTAGTGATCAGCTGGCTGAGCTCCATTAGCTCCTTCTCTTTCTTGGAACTGAATGAGACATCAAGTACTGTAATGTGTGTGTAAAGTAAATATACCATTTCCATGTGAGGTGATCTAGTTTGACACGAACGTACTCAGGCTGCACATGCCCATCTGATCTTTATCTGATCTCTGATTCATGTCTGATCCAGACATGAAGTGGTTTGAAGTGAATAGCTCATTCGATCCGAGCTCTATATGCAGATTTGATCTGAATGTTCTATAGATTTCTGTAGATTTGGATCGAAATGCTCTCCACATGCAGATCTCATCTTTAAGGCCCTGGTTTGGTCTGATCCAGGTTGATCTGAGCAGGAATTTGCCTGTCTTACATGGCACTTGTTCCCTACTTTGTCTCTTGTGGGCGTGGCCTGTCCAGCATCCAGCAATTTTTTGTTTTTTTTAGTTCCAATGAGAAAAGGTAGTAGCTACAGTATACACACCGTCTAAAGCTAAATAGTGAAACGCAAATTAAATAACACACTAATCAGTGTGAAAATCCGTCATGTGATTTACATTAGATTAGATTAGCAAAGAATTGAGAACGTTAAATTAAATGTCATTTGCTGCAGAAATTTTGCTTGTTGTAAGTAATTCTCTCTCTTTCTCTCTCACATTACATCTGCCAAAGCCCTGAGCATCAGAGATAAATCTAATGTCTCTGTGATCAGACGTCGTCTAATATCCATTCACTCAGCGAGCAGGAAACGGTAACGGTGACATTGTGAGCGCTAATGAAAGTGCAGGCTGTGTGTGTGTGTGTGTGTGTTCACTGTTCACTTGTATTGACCACACTCTGTTCCTACAGCACCAGGACATCGTGTTTAAAACCCAAGATAAAAGCTAATGCAGGAGCCGGTGGACGGGATGTAAATGAATAAAAAGCCTGCCTCGTCATTGTCAAGGTGACCTGAGTGATGTGTGTGTGTGTGTGTGTGTGTGTGTGTGTGTGTGTGTGTGTACGTGCGAGCGTGTGTGCATTTCTTTTCTTCAGATAAGACTCTGTGCTGAGAACGACAGGTAAATTGATGGTGTTTCGCATGAAGCTTCCCGCCTTAAGGACGGACGAGAGAATCTCATTAGTTTGAGGAACTTGGAGCTCGGCCGGTCTAAAAAGCTTTTCCTAGTCTATAATGCATAAAGCTTTAAGTGTATAAATCCTTCATGACTAATTAGCGTCTCGTTGTGTATTAACAGTGGAGTCTGATCCGAATGATGACCGTCAACGTTAATCGTCGTGGACGTTTAGTGGACTTTTGGACAGTAATGTAAATCCAGCCCTTCTTGACATGTGGAAACAATACAAAATCCTCAGGAACGTCGACTTTTACCTCAGATACGCCGGTAGGGGACAGAGGAAAGACTCGGTATGACTGCGATTACACTGTAATTGCACTTATCATCGTCCATAAACCAGACGTCAACGCCAGATTGGCGTGAACTCAAATAAATACAGAAGAGTCGGTTGTAATCAGCTATAACACTACATACGGACATGTTCCAATCTTCTTACACCACAGCAACCTGTCAACGATTTACAGTTTTTAAAAATCTATTAATGAATGACATACTTTTTACCCATTTATAGTTACATTTAATGTCAGAAATGAGTACCCGTTCTTCTGACCAATGACAATCCAGTGACGATGTGGTGTACCTTTTGCTACTGAACTCGTTTGAACTCTCTTGTTAGGCAGCTTGGCTAAATAAAGAATATGTCCACTTGATATCCTCCCATTTGCGTGTAATGCTATTAACCGTAGGACGCTCTGCCTGATGCTGTAATGATCCGTGTACATTAAACCCAAACCCCAACAAACCCCACAGAGAGTCTGACGTGTTAAGCCTCTGCACCTCTGGGACAAACGAGCATGATCTCTCAGAGCCTGTGAGCGTGCCGGGTTTATTAAAAGCCTTCCGAGAAAAAAAAAAGCATATATAAAATGACGCAAGAGCCCGAGATGCCACCGAGACAAGAGATAATCTACCCATCCCTATGCGCTTTCTCTTCCTTTCTATTGTTTTCTGCTACGTGCTGTCAAATCTCCTTTCTCTTTCTTTCGCTTTCTCTAAGGGTTTCTCTTATACCCACAGACGACAGCTCATTTACTGGAGATAAATTCAGTGCACTTAAGAACGTGGAGCAATCACGGTAAGAGTATTGCAGCCACGATTCGGCTTAGAAACAAACAGCGAGGGCGAGAACCACGAACACAGGGGTCAGGAAAAGGTCACATGGTATAAATATGCACACCAGAAGCATTCAGGCTTGTTTAAGCTAGCTACTTAACGTACGCAACCGACATGGAGCCGAAAACAAAGCACTGCGGAAAGTAGTCTTCGTCCTGTATTGCATATTAACTTGCAGTTGTAAGGTGAAACATCACAACTGCGAGACAACGATATTTTCTCATATGTGCCAGAAACAGGCTTTCATACAGCAGACAGCAGCTCAGAAAAGAGAACGTTTGCACAGACTTTCATAGACGTTTCATTTTATTTTATTTTATTTATTTTTTAAAAACACCATGATGAAAACAAAACAGATAAAGACAGCTGGACAAAGTGAGCATTTATTCACCACCTCGAGTCCAAAACAGACGTCTCTTCCATTCAGAGTCTTAGCCAAAAGTGTTAAAGCACTTAAGTGCCGCTACGAAGCAAAACATAACCAGATCGTCTTATTTACAGACGTAAACTAATCGCTAATGGTTAAGTATTAAAAGTTTCCTGATGTCGCCGTTCAGTCACGCTCATCACTTATCCAGACCTTTGTAAACGAGGAATTTTTAAGAAACCGGACCTTCACAAATTTTGACGGCGATAAATTATTTTTAATAAACAGACCTTTCATGAATTTGTTCATATTTGTTTAAGAAATGTAAAAAGGAAAGGAGAAAGTCCGTGAAGTCTAATCTCAGATGTTACTGAAGTGAACTTTGCGTCGTTTGAGGGAGCGTTGCAGTGTTTTGTCCGTTTCTGGGTGTTTTTGAAAGTTATGTACGGAGCACAGGTCATGTTTTTTTTGCCTAATAGTTCTGACACACAAAATATTCCATACGCAGTCATTTAATTTGCATATACATGTATGTGTATTTCTTATCACCACCTACTTAGATGTATAAATACACCTCTCTTCACTGTGCATGTGCATGTATATATGTGTGTGTGTGTGTGTGTGTGTGTGTGTGTGTGTTCAGCTTCCCACTGTTTCTTGTCTTTCAGATGTCTGATTTTTTTGCATGTTTAATGAAGCTGTTAAACACTCTGCGTTATCCGTTACCATGCCAACAGGTCTCTGAGCTGATCAATATGTTCTATACGTTCCAAAGCCTGTCTGTCGGTCTGTCTGTCGGTCTGTCAGTCTGTCTGCCTGCCTGTCTGGACATGTTTAACACTGTACTGAACAGTTTTGCCCTGAGGCTACAGAAAAGATCTTACTGTACAGATTTCAAAAGGCACATGACAGACAGACAGACAGACAGTTAGTTATTTAGATAAAGAAACAGATAGAAAAATACAGACAGACAGAGACAGACAGACCGATATATAGGTAGTGAGAAAAAAGACAGATAGATTGAAAGGCAAAAAAGAGAGACAGACAGATACACAGGCAGAGACAGACAGTTAAAAAAGAAATGACAGATGAACAGAAAAAGAAAAGAGCGACAGAGAGACAGAATTAAATACAAAGAGAGACTGAAAAATGGTCAGACAGACAGACAGACAGTTAGAGATAGAGAGACAGAAAAAGACACACAGATAACAGAAAAGGAGTCATGCACACAGACAGATAAAAAGACAGACAGGAAGACAGACAGACAGGCAGATAGGACAAAGAAAGACACAGAAAATAAGACAGAAAGAGAGACAGAAAAGAGACAGACAGGCACACAGAGAAGTAAGCAGGCAGACAGACTAGATCTATATAGACAGACACTCAGACAGATAGACAGAAAGACAGACAGTTGGGTCAGGTTTTGGGGCTCTGTTTCCCTCAGTATATAAAGTAAATGAAAAGGCATTTTAAAGCAACTGTTTTGTTAATAATAATAGAGATGGCCTGGGTCACATGACTTCTGCTGTAGAGCATGAGGAGAACAGAGTGAAAGTGTAAAGTGGAGAAAGTTTTCTTACCTTCTCTTGGTACTGTCTGCGCGAGGAGTCGAGCGACTGGATGAGTGCCGTAGCGTGGCCCACGAACATGGCGTAACACGTCGCTCCCACGATCATGCTGAGCATCGTGATCCACAGATCGGACATGCTGACCGGCGCTCGGGCTCCGTAACCGATACACAGCATGTGACTCATGGCCTTGAAGAGAGCGTATGAGTACTGCTTCCCCCAGGAGTCGTTCTGAGAGAGACAGAGAGAGAGAGAGAGAGAAAGATAGGAAAAAGGGGATAGGAATGGATGATAGTTAGAAAATAGGGGTGGAAGGAGATAAGATGCAAGGAATTAGGAATTAGGAATTAGAAGAATAAAAGGTGGGAAATGAACCACATATGGTGGAATGGCACAAAGGGAAAGAAAGAAGAGAAAAAAAGATGAAGCAAATGAAAAATAAGTGAGCAGTAAGAGAAAGGTTGGTGGGGAGGGTTGAGAGAGAGAGAGAAAGAGAGGAGAGAGAGAGATG
Organism: Ictalurus furcatus; assembly: GCF_023375685.1. Lineage (NCBI taxonomy): Eukaryota > Metazoa > Chordata > Actinopteri > Siluriformes > Ictaluridae > Ictalurus > Ictalurus furcatus. The sequence goes on from NC_071272.1 coordinate 7,985,828, forward strand.
GGTGTAGAAGAGTTATTGGGCACTAGCTTGCAGTCAGAGTGGTGAAGAACGACTGATTCTCCATAAAGCACAATGCCGAAATGCCCTTCATGCCTAGCGCTTTCTCTTTATCTCTTTCCTTACTGCATTTGTCTTTCTTTCATCTCTTTCTTGTTCATCTTCCATTTCTCACATTTTTTTCTGCTGGTGAAAGAGTTCAACCTTTAATCTCCTTCTTACACTCTTTCAGTTCAATTCAATGCAGTTCATCTCAGAATATCTCTGTGGACGTGATATTATTCATCTACAGTATTACCAAAGCGTTTAAATCTGTCTAATAAATAAATAATTTAAGACGACTAAACACATTTACATTCACACACATGGATAAACACCTGTAATATTCAAATATCAGTATTTTCCCTCAACCATCAATATTCTGCATCGAAACACCAACATTCATCATCAAACTCCAACATGCGCCATCAAACTCCAACATGCACCATCAAACTCCAACATGCGCCATCAAACACCAACATTCATCCTCAAACTCCAACATTCATCATCAAACACCAACATTCATCATCAAACACCAACATTCATCATCAAACACCAACTTTCACCATCAAACACCAACATTCATCATCAAACATCAACATTCGCCATCAAACACCAAAATTCATCATCAAACACCAACTTTCACCATCATACACCAACTTTCACCATCAAACACCAACATTCATCATCAAACACCAACATTCATCATCAAACATCAATATTTGCCATCAAACACGAACATTCATCATCAAACTCCAATATACACCATCAAACACCAACATTCATCATCAAACACCAACATTCATCATCAAACATCAATATTTGCCATCAAACACCAACATTCATCATCAAACTCCAATATACACCATCAAACACCAACATTCATCATCAAACACCAACATTCATCATCAAACTCCAACATTCATCATCAAACACCAACATTCATCATCGAACATCAACATTCATCATCAAACATCAACATTCATCATCAAACACCAACATTCATCATCGAACATCAACATTCATCATCAAACACCAACTTTCACCATCAAACATCAACATTCATCATCAAACACCAACATTCGGCATCAAACATCAATATTCGCCATCAAACATCAACGTTCACCATCAAACATCAATATTCGCCATCAAACACCAACATTCACCATCAAACACCAATATTCGCCATCAAACACCAACACTCAACATCAAATACCAATGTTAATCATCAAACTCCAACATTCACCATCAGATAACAACAAACCCAGATAATGGGTAGGTTTGTTGTGCCACAGTTTGATTTTTGTTAAGTTTCTATGATGTTCTAGAACTGTTCTTTTGGCTTATCAGTTCTTATACATAATTATAACACATAAAGCACACAAAATTGCAATGTTAGGGTGTTGGTGTGGGTTGGAGGATGTTGGTGTTTGTTGGCTTTTGAGGGAATTTTTACTTGTGTTTAAGCTACTTAAGGTAATAAAACGTTGGCTAATATTGAAATGTGGTGGTGAGAATTTTGGTGGATATCTGATGTTTGATGGGAAATATTCATGCTGTTCAAAAATGGTGTTTAATGGAAAAGATTTGTTTTAGCTGATTTTGGATTTTGATGGTGGAACTTCGTGTTTAATGGTGAAGGCTGGTGTTTGATGGAAAATGGTTGTGTTTGAGTATGTTGGTGTTTGATTGTAAAGGTTCATGTTTTATGCAGAATATTTTGAGTATGTTGGTGTTTGATGGTGAACGTTAGTGTTTGATGGAAAATAGTTGTGTTTGAGTATGTTGCTGTTTGGTGATGAAGGTTGGTGCTTGATCAAGAATGCTTGTGTTTAATAGGAATTTTGGGGTTTAATGTCTAATGCCTGTTGATACATTTTGTCATTGTTGTTTGAAAATGTTGGTGTTGGATGGTGAATACAGGGGTCTGATGGTCAGTATTGGTGTTTAATAGTGAATTCTGCTGCATGTCCATGTCACTGGTGTTTCTTGGTGTCTGATGGAGAATTCTGGTATAGACTGGTGTTTGTTGATATATATGAGACATGTTACAGCAGGCTTTAAAATACAGTAGTAGGCTTTCACTTTGGGAAAAACATCTATAAATCTGCTGATAATATTTTCCAACATTACAGTGTTTTTGTTTTCTTTTGTATTTTGTGATTACTTAGCATTGCTGATGGGAAGCGAATTCCACCTGGACGTCTTCTAGTGCACTTCACTCAGGAACATGGTGCTGACAAACTAAAAGAAGCATCAAATTATTTCTGGATGGCCCCAATTCCCTGCTCCCTCTCTCTCTCTCTCTCTCTCTCTCTCTATGTGTGTGTGTTCTCATCAGAGTGTTCTCAGCAGACGGATGTGATAACTTTTCGGTAATGTACCAGCTCTGTAGTCGGTCCCGAGTTGCTGACTGCTCACATTTCATTCCATTCCCTCTGAGACACCGAAGTGCTGAGAAGAAAACTCAGCTCCAAAAACTCCTTAAATCCGCACGAAACGTCTAGCGCAACACTGCAGAAATCGCAACCCCTCTCCTGCTTCCACGGTGTGGGCGTGTCCACCTGCGTCCTTTTTTTTTACGCCTGTTTTTATGGCTAAATGAAGAGCTTTGAGTCTCTCGTTGATGTAATCCAGGATCTAATCTCCAGGATCTGATATCTAATCTCCATGCTGATTTTACCAGACAGGTTTAAAGACTGATGTGTTAGCTGCTCCACAGCAGAAAGATACTGTAGAAGCTCCACGTTGTGCTTGGACTTGAATTACATGAACAGCTGTGCATATTAAAAATACTGTTCACCATTTATATTGGTGTTTATTCTCACCTTCATCCTTCCTGTTAATGGAAATCAGTGTGTTATGCATTACGTGGAAACACTGTTTTTTTGATTTTGTTTAGGTCTGAATTTTTCTTAAACGCAATCACGCCCCTGCAAAGCCATCTTTCAGTTCCTCACTTTTCCATAATGCTCCCTATACCCACACACACACACACACACACACACACACAAAAACACTACACACACTTTTCCTGCATCCGAAACACTGTTTGTGATTAATAACAGATTGGATTTTAATTATTGTGTGTCTGTGCGCGCCAGAGAGCTTCGCCTGAACAAAACACACACCTCGGTAATTAATGGAGGAAATCCGCAGCCCGGGCCCAGAGGAAAACACTGCAGGTCTTCCTACTGACAGCCTGATGTCGAATAGTTTAGTAATAATGTGTTATTACTACCCACAGAGGTAGCGGAAACATACCTAGCCTGCTGTTCAGGCGTGTGTGATAGCATGTGAAATGTCTTGAAGGTGGATGTCAATTTTAACAGCGATGACGGATTACTACAGAAACATGAATGATTTATCAGATGAGATTTTTTTTTCTTTTTGAATTTACTGTTGTATAGCCAAGATAAACTGAAATATCTTGGGGGGAAAAACAAAAACAATCAACTGCAAGCGGAGCTTAAATAGATCCGAGATCATCCTGGTGATTTTCATGCCTTTTGAACTAGGGAAGGGAATCTCTAAACACCTTCCAATTTCCAATTTTTAAGCATTTTGGGCTGTGATCAGAGTTGGTGAATTATGTCCAAACCTTACATTAATATTTATGCATTAAGTCGATTTTCTGGGCTCTATATTCAGATTATTATAATCACCTGTGTGTAGGTCATACCTCGGGCATTGGCAGATTATTCTTGAGTAAAAGCGTCTGAGGCTGGGTTTTTCAATAGTGTGTGTGAGGAAGAAATGCACCCAGGATGGGATGCCAGTCCATGGCGTTTGGATGTCGGAAATTTGGAAATGCAGAAAGAAGTTTAGAAGAAAGTTTAGAAAGAAGGAAGTTTGGAGGCAAGTAGTAAGGAAGGACGTTTGGAGGAAGGAGGCTTGGAGGGAAAAGGTAAGGAAGGAAATTTGCAAGGAAAGAAGGATGTTTGGAAGGTGGGAAGAAAGGAAGGAACCATGGAGGAAGAAATTTTGCAAGTTTGTATGAAGGAAGTTTGCAAAGAAGAAAGTTTAGATGTTTAGAAGGCGGTTTGGAAGGAAGGAAGTTTGAGAGTTTGCAAGGATGGGAGGTTTGGAGGAAAGTAGTAAGGACGTTTGAAGGGAAAAGGAAGGAAGGAAGAAAGGAAGGAAATGTGGAGAAAGAAATTTTGCAAGTTTGGATGAAGGAAGTTTGGAAGGAAGAAAGTTTAAACATTTATAATGAAGGATGTTTAGAAGGAGATTTGGAAGGAAGAAGGTTTGAGTGTTTGAGGTGTGGAAGAACATTTGGAAGTTTAGAAGGAAGTTTAGAAGTAAGGAAATTTGGAAGAAATGAAGCTTGGAGGAAAGTAGTAAGGTAGGACATTTGGAAGAAGGAGGGAAGTTTGGAGGAAGGAAGTTTAGAAGTCTTGAAATTTGGAAGGAAAAAAGGATACTTGGAAGGAAGGAAGAAAGGAAATAAATGTGGAGTAAGAAATTTTGCAAAATTGGACATTTAGAAGGAACGATGTTTGGAAGTTTGAGAGTTTAGGTGGTTTGGAAGGAAGTTTGGAAGTGTAGAAGGAAGTTTATAAGTAAGAAAGTTTGGAAGGAATGAAGTTTGGAGGAAAGTAGTAAGGAAGGATGTCAGGAGGAAGGAAGTTCAGAAGTCCTGAAATTTGGAAGGAAAGATGAATGTTTTGAAGGCAGGAAGAAAGGAAGAAACTGTAGAGTAAGAAATTTGCAAGTTTGGATGAAGAAAGTTTGGACGTTTAGAAGGAAGGATTTTGGAAATAAGTAAGTTTGAGAGTTTGCAAGGATGGAGGTTTGGAAGGAAGGATGTTTGGGTGGATAAAAGGAAACAAGTCAGGAAGGAAGGTCCTAACAGAGTGATCACTTCAGTAACTCATGTATCAGTAATACCAGAGTACCAGCTTTGTATAGATTTTCATTTTAGTAGGTCTCGATGTTAGGACAGTATTCAATATTCATACAGATTTTGTTTGCACATTTAGGGTGAGTGCCAGAGAAACTCACTCAAACCACCATTTGACGTATTTGGGCAAAAACACAAGTCATGATTTCTGAGGCTCAGAGATACAACGCTGCGCTACAAGAGATAATAAATAATATTAAATGCTAATTATCTGCTGCAATGCTCCCGTAAATGGGAGTCATGAAATAACTGGTGCTTTAATGGTTAATGCATGTTTATATTTGCCAGGACTAACAGAAAAACATAAAATGACACACACCCACACGCTTACACACATGCACACACACCTGTTTTTTGTGCTCTAATTAGCTGTGAGACAGCACTGTGTTAGCATGTTGCTTAAAATAGCTTTACACACACAAGTCTTTACCTCTTTATTATCACTAATATTCCACGTGCACATCTTCATCTAGCTGACACCTGCACTCGGACACCACTGAGCTAATCAACACGCTTGTCTAGTGCAGTCCGCTAATCATGGCGAATCACTTGAGCACACGAGCCACCCAAAGTCATGCGTCTGATTGCGGAGGAGGAGAAAAACACTTGAATTTTTTTTTATTATTGACGGCTGGCTTGGATTTTAACGGGGAGAGCAGCTGACGCAAGGCCGAGCTCTAAACAAGAGCAGATGATAACGTTACTCCTACTCCCTGACGTCTGGAGTGTTGGGTTTAGCTCAGTGCAGGAGGCGCTGATTCGACGTGACTGGAAGGATGCAGCTGAGACGTAAACTGGTGACACCTGTTATATTTCATATATAAAGCGTTTTTTTTCTGAATTTCTGAGACACTGGGCAGAGAGAAAAGAGTGAATTGGGGAGAGGTGTTAAGGAATCCCTGATTAAATGAACTGTGCAGTTTTGACTAAGAACCTGTAGACATCAGATTCAGGCTGAGAGAGGCATTCTGTATATATATAATACATTTTATAAGAATTATCAAAGAAAGGTAGACTTTAGAAAGATAGACCTACAAACAAATGAAATAACTAATTTTGCCTACACTTACACAGAAAGAAAGGAAAAGAAAAGAAAAGAAAAGAAAGATTAATTTTGCCTACACCTACACAGAAAGAAAGAAAAAAGAAAGAAAGACTCACTTTGCCTACACCTACACAGAAAGAAAGAAAAAAGAAAGAAAAAAAAGAAAGACTCATTTTGCCTATACCTACAAAGAAAAAAAGAAAGAAAGAAATGAAAGACTCATTTTGCCTACACCTACAAAGAAAGCAAAAAAGAAAAAAGAAAGAAAAACAAAAGAAAAAGAAATGAAAGAAAGACTCACTTTGCCTACACCTACAAAGAAAGCAAAAGAAGAAAAAAGAAAGAAAGTAAGGAAGGAAAAAATGAATGAATGAAAGAAAGAAAGAAAGAAAGAATGACTTCCTGAGCCATGGCATGTAATGATGCTACTTAGCTAGCTAAAGTTACCTCAGGAGGTAATTGTTAGCGAGCTAACTTATCTAACTATCTGCAGTTACAAAAGTCAGAAAACATCCATATTAGGCATTGTATGTTACTGAATAAGCAAATATCTCTATTTTCATCTATTTATTCTTTTCTAGATTCAGACTTTAACACACTGTTTAGATACGACAGAATTCTCTAAAACTAAATCTTCTGTAGCTGTTACCATCACAGTGATTTATTTGCCTTTTGTTCTAATTCTTGTTGGAAAACTAATCAGCTAACCCCTGAGTAAACTGGTGTATGAGGTGCTCCAACTGTTTTTGCCTCAATTCAGGGATTAAAACGGAGTAAGTTGAGAACACAAAAACAAATTTAAAAAACACACACAGAGAACCATGCAGTGTTTTACACGCAGAACCCGACATTAACTCGATGGGCTCTCTGAGTGTTCAGCCAGTTGGAATCTGTAGTTTTATCATTCGCACTCAGTGTGAGGCGTTAGTGCCAGAAAAATAACACATTCAGTGTATAATGAGTGTGTTCACGCTCTCGGTGTGAGAGAATAGGGGAACCATGCTGTACTCCAACCCTGCATTCACGCTAGCAAGCTACAAGTTGCTCATGTCACTGCTACTGTTGGTATGTGTGGGTGTGGGTGTGGCTTGCCCCCCCCCCCCCCCCCCCCCCCGATGAAATGTATTTTATAGGTTTATATTATCATGCCATTGTGTGTCCAAATGCACAGTACACCAAGTTAGCAGGGCACTAGGACCTGGGGGAAGGCTTCCACTGCGCTGAACAAGCACAGCAGTAGTACAGAGATTTAGCTACAATGTGAATCTGAGGTAAATTATAGTCAACACAGCTAGCTATTGACTTTTTAACCAGTCTCGACCAGTTAAAAAGTAACTTTAGATTTGTGCAAGTTAAAGAAAAAGGGGATAAGCTAACCAGTATAACACTATCAATAGCTAGCTGATGTTTTTGTTGTTTTCTTATCACATTTAATGCTGTGGAACGTCTGCAAGACAAGTTAGCTCCTGTTCTCACTTATGTTATAGCAGCTATAAACAGTCTCTCTCTTTTTTCTCTCTTGTGAAGTTAATAAGACAGAAAGAAAAAAATAAAACCGCAGCTTATCATGTTACCAAGAAACCACGATGTGTAAAAAGTTATGTTAAAAAACTTTAAAGTCCCCATGAAATCAAATGGACGTTTTGTGGCTTTTTGTATGAATATGTCAGCCGAAACGTTGTCTATAAGCTAGTGCTCTCCAAAACAATGTCAAAATTCGCATTCAGAAGATATACACGTTCAAAATGTGGAGTCTCTCTCTACCAGAGATACGGATCGAGAATTTTGATGACATCATTTTGCACTTCAGCTTCTCGTCAGATTTTCTGTCCAATTAAATGCTCTCTAGAATCTGACGTCAACACATTGAATGACACTAATGTTAATGTTTTCTCTCTCTGCTGAAGTAAATAAGGAACCACAAAGTGTAAACTGTCCTGAAGATGACGCTAAAGTTGATGCGCTGACATTGGAGGAAGGAAGGAAGGAAGGAAGGAAGGAAGAAAGACAACTCTCTTCCTAAGCCTTGACATATGTTGATGCTACTGAGCTAGCTAAAGTTACCACAGGAGGTTATTATTAGCAAGCTAGCTTATCTAACTGGACATTCTTTCCTTAAACATTAAATTCAGCACCATCTTTGTAACAAATGATTTCAAAACGTTTGAAACTTTGAGGCTTTAAAAAAATCACCTTTCTTTGAGTATATTTTACATTTTTCACTCTTTCTGTCTTTATTTGTTTTTTTCAGGTTGGACTAATAAGCTTTTATCTGACAATTATCAGATTTTTTTTGATCCTCAAAAAGCTCAAAGCACATCCTTTACTTTCTTACTTTCATGCCATATTTTGTATTATTAATAATAATAAAAAAAATTATAATACACTGGATAACTCAACAGTTGGGTCATTTTTACCCCAATAGGCTGGGTAGAGAAACAAACCCACTGCACCGAGTTAAAACTACGCCAGTGTTGGGAAGGTGTTATACCCCTGAGGTGTAACTTTCATGTGTGCTAATTCTTATTAGGCTAAACATTAGCATTAGCCCCTTGAGGATTAGCACCTGGTGTGTTATCATGGTGTGATGATTAAGCAGCAGTACACAGCATTCCTCTCTGTCTCTCACACTCTCTCTCTCACTCTCACATGCTCTCTCTCACATGTTCTCTCTCACACACTCTCTCTCTCACACACTCTCTCTCTGACTATCACTCTCTCTCTCACTGTCACTCTCTCTCTCACACTCTCGCTCTCTCTCACTATCACTCTCTCACTCTACATTAGTCCTGTGGGAATGTTCTTTATACCACAGTACGACTACACCAATACGCCTCACACCAGAAATGATTCGCCTCATGCGCACACGTGACAAGCAAAACAAATTCCGCACTGGAGTGTTGTAGTTAGGAAGAAAGCTAGCTGATATTTATTTTACTATTATTTTGAATTTGTCAGGTCAGAATTACACAGATCAGGGCTTGAAATGCAGATAAGAAATATATTTACAAAAATGTATGCAGGATAAATAGAAAAAACACTTTTTGTTGGTTTATGTGTTTCATTTGTTCGACATAAGCACTACTATTCTCATTTTTTGACAGATTTGATATCTGATAAATATCAATAATATTGTACAGTGCTGTATAATTAAGCCTAGGTAAGAGTTCTATAGTTGATTGAAATGCTGCAAACATTTTTTAAATAAATAGTTTTGGTAACTAATAAATTAATCTTAAAAATAAATAAATAAATAAATAAACAAACAAACAAACAAACAAACATTAGATTAAATGATTATCATAATAATTCTTAGTTGCAGATGTAGATGTGACTATTTTTTTTTTTTAATTGGTATTTCCAAAATGTAAATGTGACCTACATTATAGTTGCAGTTGCTGGTTTAAAATGTTCATGGTTTATTTATACTCTTTTTCAGGAAGGAAGACCCAGACATTCCTGTTGCCCCACATTCCCCAGCACCACCATCACCAGCAACTCTTCTGGCTTCTGGCAACTCTTCACTTCCTTTAATAATTCATGGCATCCATAACGGCCACTGACCCGGACAGCGCTCCCAGACAAATTTACAATCCCCCAGATTTACAAATTAGCCAGAAAAGGGAAAGGCATGGATTAAGTATAAGGAAAACTTGAATTTGTGGCAGGATCCAATGGTATGATGACGAAGAAGAGATCCAGTGACATGACAACTCCGGCTAAAGAAGGATACAGTGGGATGACAACTCCAGCAATGAAGACATCCAATGAGAGGAGAATGTCAGCCAAGGAGAGTTCCACTGAAGGAGGATCCAATTGGATGTTGACTCCAGCTAAGAGATTCAGTGAGAGAGCAACTCCAGCCAAGGAGAAATCCAGCGTGACGGCAATGTCAGCTGAAGAGGGATTCTGTAGCTTAACGGCTCTAGCTGAGGAGGGATCCAGATGGATGACACCTCAAGCAAAGTAGAAATCAAGTAAGAGGTCAGCCTCATCAAGGAAGAAATCCAGTGAGAGGAAAAGTCCAGCTAAGAAGAGAGAAAGCTGGTGAGCAGATGAGATGGGATTCATTGGAACAACAACTCCAAGTCAGGAGGGATCTAGTTAAAAACCACTCCATCTGAAGAGAGATCCTGTGGGATGCCAACTTCAGCCACAAAAAGATCCAGCAAATGAACAACACCATCTGAGGAGGAATCCAGTGAACCAACAAGTCCAGCTGAGGAGGTGTAAGGCAGATGTAAAATTTAAACGCTCTTTGTTTATTGGTGGAGTGATTTCTCAGATCAAGTGACCAGAACAATGGTCGCCTCATAAAATCAGTAGCCCTGTCACAATTCATGACTTACAGCCATCAATTCAAAGCTGTATGGACCAATTCCAGAGTGAAAATGGTTCCAGCAGTCAGTCTGACCAGCAGAATCTCATTTCACGTCTCTCTGAGCACATTAGACAGAGATTAACATAGGTACTTGACGCTTTTTGCTCTCGTTATGCCGCTAATCTGCATTATGAGTAAACTCAGACGACCTGACTGAACTCCGTGCCTCATTAATAGCCCCCTGACGACCCATTATAGACCCCACACCATCTCACACAGGCAAGACGTGGATTGTTCCTCAGCAGGACCACAAACCCCCACCCGGTCCGGCAATAAAAGCTGAGCTCGGCTCGTTCCGCACTTATTCATCTGCATCGATTTTATTTTTTCAGGGCAAAACATCTAAGTGCGCAAGACTGCCATTGATCCGACCGTCGGACAGAAAAACATTCCACCAGCTACCTGTAAAGACAAATGAGTAATGAGGACAAGAAAACAGATTATTTTCGTCACCGCTGCGCCGTTGTTGCCTTGTTTGTCAGGAATTTTTTTTTTTGGTATTTGCTTTAACAAATCCTAAGAGGATTTGCAGCAAAAGAGCAGTACATGCGATTGTGCTCTACTGGGTTGAGAGGAAGAAGAGGAGCTCATTCAGAAACAACTCTCTTATTGAGACTTTTGTTGTTGTTGTTTTTTTTTTTTTTTTAAACTATCATTTTCACTGCTTTGTGGTGGGTGCTGGCGCTTGAGTATATATAAAGCACACTTTTCAAACCAGTGAACATCTGTACTCAATAACATTGTTTTAGTTCATGTTTGAAACAATATGCTAATTTAGACCCTGGGATAGGCTTGGATAAGCGGTATAGAAAATGGCTGGCTGGATGGATGGATGCTAATTTAGAATACACAGTAGCTAATGCATTTCAATACATCACGACCAAACCTGTTAACTATTGTAGCCAAACCATGAACAATGGGTTCACACGGGAATGGCGTTTTTTCCTCAAATATTCATAAACGTTGACTCATCTGTCGTACATACTTATTCAACTAGTGTTCGATCAATATTCAGGTGATAAACTCGGTCAGTATTCAGTTCAGTCTTCTTCTCTCTCTTCTATTCTATTCATTTGAAAATATTCATGAACCTAATGCTGTTTCGATTAAAAACCAAACCCACCACAGAGCGTTAAATTATTTGAGATGCGAGACATTCTTACAGCTTACTTTTTTAATGTTCTGCAGTCATATCAAGCATCATACCGTCCAGAGATCCTTTCTAAAAGTCTCCAGGAAGCTGGGATTTTGTTAATTTCAAGCCTTAGTCTAAGACAGAGAGAGAAAGAAAGCCAGGCAGAATTAAAACGTCACCCCTGAGGAATCCCTAATGCTGGACATGAAAGGAAAGGTAATGAAATCGCTTTTATCTTTTGTACAGATACAGACTTTCATGATTTTGTAACACGCCTCATAATATACACTAGTAGAAGGTTTATTACACTGTTTTTTGGTATCAGAGAAGCTTATTAACCAAAAAGGGAGCGGACAACAATATAATTATCAGGGGGTGTGATAAACTGAACAAATCTGTGTCTATATTTTCTGTGTTAGCTTTCCAGGGAAGAATTAGAAGACATTTTGGCTCCAAAACTGCCAAACAAACAATGATGAAAACTGAAGGTCACCCACACAGCTGTACTGAGTTAGGCTCTCTGAGTTAGGGTCTCCATCTTTCCTTCAGATGTTGTCCTGGGAACACTGTACGAGATGTGTAACACACCCATGCACACACACATTCGCACCTAGGCACAATATAACATAGTCAATCCACCCACCTGCATGTTTTTGAGAATTGGAAGGAAACCAGAGAACCCGAGGAGAACATGCCAAACTACATACAGGCAGCAACTTCAGGATCGAACCCTGGAGTTGTGACGTTGCTGTGAACGTCACCGCCATTGCGTCACCGTGACTAGAGCTCTGGCACTTCCTAAATCCTAATTTAATTCCTGACAATAGCGTCTCAAATCAAACGTTAATGTTTTGCACTAAACTGAAACGACAGAAGACCCAGCACTCCGTCATGTCCCTGAACTTGAGTATACATATCACACTCACCAAGTTATGTAACCTAGGATTGGTTGGGGCGTGGAAATAGGCTTGGCAGACATTACACCACACGTCCAGCACAACTGTATAACTGCTTTCATTTATTCATCTTCATTAAGCAGAATATCCTGGTCAGTGTATGGGGTGGATCCAGAACCTGTCCTGGGAATGCTGGGAGCGGGGTGGGAATACAACTTTGATCCAAAGCAATTCAGCAATTGTCATGAAACTACAACAAGCTGATTTTTTTTTTGTTCTTCAATAATCCCACATGGACATAATAAGTAGAACACGCAAAATTCCTCAGGATCTTCCTGGGGTCCCTGGAGTCTCTGTAGCATTACAATCTTTCATAACAGTTGAAGGTTAGCATGATTGCGGTTGCATGCGTAGCGTCTAATCCGGAACCAAATTTGCTCTGAAACGAAGCCTCGTGAACTCAGCGCTAGACTCTAAACCCAATATTCACCACCTGTAATCCGTCACCATTAACCTGAATCGAGCCAGTGCATTTTAACGCTTATAAACACTAATGAGTTTTTAATTACGTCAGGGAACAAACACAGTAAAGCACACGTTCATCTCCAGGCGTAACTGTGTTAACTCTGATGATTCCAGCAGAGCTGAGGAGAGTCTTGGCACACACTGGTCTGAAATCAGTTTTGCGCCGGTTCTCCTGATGAACACGTACACGCTGGTCTTATAGAATACTTACATTTTTCTTGTTCTATGTATGTAGTACTTTCTAGGTAGAACCTTATAACGAAGCGTTTTCTATCAGAAAGAGTTCCGATGCTTTTACACCCTTTGAGAAAATACGTTCTTAAAGGGTTCCTCAAGGGTTCGTTGGATAATTACGGCTGCTTAGCTACCTGAAAGGCTTCTTAGCATCCTACTTTTTGGTACAGAAACACTATTGTAGGGGTCTGCTGCTCTACATAAAACCTTTATTGGTTCCCCTAGAGGGAAAGCCTTCAGGGCTCTAAATTTTCTAAGATTTAACTAGTAGTAACTAGCAGAACTAAAAAGCTGAATTTGGGCTGAATTAGAGAACACGGATCACTTAATAGCCACCAAGATATCGTCAAAAACATAGATCTAGCTAGGGATCCCCCTACATAAAGCTAGCGGTCCCTTTAAATCTAGATAAAAATCCCTCTACATCTAAATAACAATCTCTTTAAATCTAACTAGCAATTACTTTTAATATGGCTAGTGATCCCTTAAATTTACCTGACAATCTCTCCAACTCTAGCTAGCAATCCCTCTACATCTAGCTAGAAATCCTTCTACATCTAGCTAGCAATCCTTCTAATTCTAACTAGCAATCCTTCTACATCTAACTAGCAATCCTTCTACATCTAACTAGCAATCCTTCTACATCTAACTATCAATCCCTCTACATCTAACTAGCAATTCTTCTACATCTACCTAGCAATCCTTCTACATATAACTAGCAATCCCTCTACATCTAGCTAGCAATCCTTCTACAAATAATTAGTAAACCCTCTAGCTAGCTAGAAAATTAACATTCAAGCTAGCAATCCCTCATAATCAAATTTTTTGCTCCATACTAACAAATCAGCAAGGGAAAAGTCCAGACAGACAGCATGTAGAAAAAGGACAGAATGAAATTACAATTTTCCAGGTGAATATGTCAGTTCACTCAGGAGAGAATTTGCTAACATTGGTAAATTTAGCTTGGTTAACTTGAATGAATTTTGGACGCACAAGCCAGAACAAAACTAGCTAGCTTATCAATAAACCGCATCATGTCAAACCACACCAGAACCACCAATAATAAATCAATCGACTATTGAAAAAACGAGGGGATTTTTGCGTGATCCGTATTTGCTAATTTGCTAATCCAGTAGGAGGGACTTAGCTCGTGAGCAAACAGTGTGTTGATCTAGCAATACACAACAGCTACATTTGCACTGAATATGGGTGAAAAGCTGGATGCCGAATTCACAAAGCAGAATAAGATCATTTCATTTTTACTGTTTAGTGATTCTTACTACTGCCATCTTAGCATAAGCTTTGCTCTATGGTGCTTGATATGAGACCCTGGTGTCTAAAAGGCTTTTCTCCACATCACCGTTTTCCCAAAATCCGTCACCAGAGACAGGAAGAGAGAGAGAGAGAGAGCAAGTAAGAAAGAAAACCCGATCTGAATGTGTCGCCTGTACGGTGAATGCCCTAGTGCACTAGCTGACCAATTTGACCTTGAAGATGATGAGCTGAATAATGGAGCTGAGAGGAACTAAAAAGGAGCCTAGCTCGGCTTTTTTAATCAGCCACCGCCTCTTTTTTTTTTCTCTCTCCCCGATGTGATGTGTAATGAGAAATCCCGAACAGCCATCTGCTATCACTGCTGCACTTCCTGTTCCAGTAAAGGTCAAATTTCTAATGTTACATTCAGCTCACATTTTCAAATCTGAAATGGTTTTAACCCTGAAATGCCTGGTAATATTTGCCATTCGTTGCGATCAGATCAGATCAGATCAGACACGCTTTATAGTTTTACACTTATGTGTGTGGCAGCCTGGGAAAACCGATCTCATGGTGAAATATAGACATTTTCTACTATATCAAAAATGCACAGTCACTGTTTAAAAAAAATTCAAATACAGACTTTCAAGAAATAAAAATACTTAATAAAATAAAAATAAATTTCAAGACTGATGTCGTCTTGCTTTTTAACGCATGAACGCCACTTTGATGGCATGACGCCATTTTGCCATAGGATTACGACTTTATTCTTGAAATACTGCAACAGGTTTTCCCAGGCCACCATACAATATATCCTAAAATAACACAGAAAAATCTATTATTTATTTTATACCACAGTGATGCTGAATTGTCGACTCTGATTCGTCAGGAGGAGTTGATTCATTTTCTGTAACCATAGAAAAATGCTCCACAATCTTAAATGTCACTATAAACTGATTCTTTAATTAATAAACATTTTGAGCACAGGTTAATGGTCGTGACTGGGAAGGCAGGTGGTGATACTCTGAAAAGGCGCTTTATTGCCTGTATGTTTTGCTTCGGAAAGTCAAACACTCGTCTACGGGGGTGTGTGTTTACTTTCGTAATTGTTCATGTGCTCAGAACATGACAGCCACGCAACCTAAGTGCTGGCATGGCCGGAAACTGAAACCACGATCTAAATCCCAAACAACTTCCTACAGCAGCCGTATTCTACCCAGGCATTCATTCATCCTCGTCAGGGTAAATGGATCCGGATTCGGATCCGGATCCGGAGTCTATCCCAGGAACTCTAAGTGCAAGGTCAGAACGCACCGATCCACCTCAGGACACACAAATTCATACACTCATTTGATTTACCACCTTTCAGCATGATTTTTGGTTTTGGGGGGAGTGGAGCCAGAGAACCCGGAAGAAACAAACACAAACACGGGAAACTCCAGGATTAGTTCTGACAACGTACGAAGCATTAGCCGAACAAAATATAACAGCATCATCGGCAGTTTTGTCCTAACCTCGCTGTACGCTGTCCCAGAAAGTAGATCGCGATCAAAACAATAAATAAAAGACATAAAAAAGGCTCGAATACTTACAACCATACCGTTTAGTGACACCCAGCAATCCGGAGGAAAGTCCTGGAGCAGAGGGACCAGGAACTGCAGACATCCATCCCAGTGACACAGCAAGAGCATCATCCCAATCAGGTTAAATATTCTTACCACTGCGCTTGCCAGGTCGTACGTCATGTGGAAAATCTGAGAGAGAGACACAGAGAGAGAGACAGAAAGAGAGAGAGAGAGACAGAGTGAGAGAGACACACACACACACAGATACACAGAGAGAGAGAGATAGAGAGAGAGACACAGAGAGAGAGACACACACAGAGAGCGAGAGAGACAGAGAGAGGGACAGAGAGACACACACAGAGAGAGACACACACAGAGAGAGAGAGACAGAGAGAGAGAGACACATACACACAGAGAGAGAGAGAGAGAGAGAGAGAGAGAGAGAGAGAAAAATGATGAGGTCAGCCATTTTATCAAAGAACATCACAGTGAAGGGTTTCACCTGCTTGATTATTCCACAATAATGTACAATATCTATTACATATTTACTTTTTGTCCGTTAGTGTTACTGTAATTCAGTAACGTATTGGTTCCTGACTATAGCTATAGTCCTGATTGTAGTTCCTCTATCAGGCCTGAAAAATACTTATCTGTAGCACCATTCTTAGCAAATTAATGCTATTATTATACTCTATAACGATGTTTAATACCAAAACTAGGACTGTCTCTACAATAATGCTAATTCCTATGAGCCCCTAGGAAATTTGTGTGAAAATACCATAAATGCTAAGTAGCACGTCTAGCGTAAATCCACTAACTAATGAGGCTATTACAACATAGAGTACGTAGTTACCAAGATTATAACATGTACGGCATTTTGCCATATAAGCTGCAAGAATCTTATAGTCCAGAAAATATTACAATATTGAATTTGCATGTTATTAAATACTCTATAACATCTGGGCAGTTGAATAGTTTTATTGAAATTTATTCGCATTTTAAAGTATTTTGATGTTATGAAGCTTATTGACGTCTCACGACATGTGAGATCTTATATGAAGATCTTAGTGCTGCTTGGTAGACAATAAATAGTGGAAAACTGTCATTTTTACTAATCAGATAAATTACGTTAAGCCCGGTTTGTATTACTGAGAATAAATAGCTACCAAGCTGGTTATACATTTGTGTTACATTAGCTAGCTAACATACATAGCTAGCTAAGGTAACGTAACATAACGTTAACAAATCAAATATGGAACCAGCAGGTTATTCCTGTAATAAGTAATAGTAGTACATCAAGACATCTAGAATAATGAGGTGTTTTCACCAGTTATGGAGGACAATTTCATATAAATTCCCGCGAAAAAAGCTCAAAAGTGCTCAACCAGTCCCACAAAAGGACTAGAAAGGAAAATAAGCTACGTAATAAGTTATACAGTTAATTCATAATGTATGTTTTAAAAATCTGACAGAATCATGCAAATGTACATGTTCAGATTAATGTTAAGGACATGTATTGCTTTATTAACAACAAAAATACAGGTGTGTTTTTAGTTTTTTTCCTCCATCCATTTGACCTTTTTGTGCTGACTAATTCACGTTCCAAGCACATCGTAGGAGGAAAGTGTTTCTGAGAAACATGACACAGCATGTGTGGGGGCTGACATCTAACTGCACACATCGGTCACCAGCAACGGCATCGACGTATATCTAAAATACGTGTAATACACAGTGAACGTGTCGAATATTCCCGAGGAAAACACTGGCTCGAGTCGGTGACTCGACTCCACATGGGCAGGTTAGCAGGATTTCCGTCTCATCGATTGCAGCTCGAGTCTTTGTTTTCCAAACGTTGTTTGTTTGGAAATCCGGTCTGAAGTGTATTAGCTTAGCTCATACAAGTCCAAGTTCAGTCAGAAACGGAGCAAACACCGAAGAAAATAATTTGCGAACCTTCACAATGAAATCATTACGGCAGTCGTTAATACCGCACTCGAACATAAGCATTTACATATTGATATAACGTCCATGTTACTACAATGTATTTTGTAAACGTATGTATTTCTATTTAATGAGTTTAATCCGAGTTATGAAATATATAATGAGTCTTTATTGATCACATATACAAAACAGCACAGTGAAATTATTTTCTTCACATATCCCAGCATGTCAGGAAGTTGGGGTCAGAGCGCAGGGTCAGCCATGATGCAGCACCCCTGGAGCAGAGAGAGTTAAGGGCCTTGCTCAAGGACCCAATAGTCAGTGCGTTTACATGGACAACAATAATCCACTATTAACCCGATTAAGACAATACTCTGATTAAGAAACTAGCATGTAAACAGCAATTTTTAATTACCTTAATCCGATTAAGGTCATACTTGAAGTAAACACAAATCGAAATAAGACGTGTGGAGTATTCCTGTTTTAGTCGCATTATCGATGTGTATTACAGACAAGTACACACCTTAATCACACTATTAACGCCGTGTGGGAGTTTTCACCGCATTTTGCGAGAGGTCACGATCACACACGGCAGTGCTCAACCGTTTTACGGCAAACAAGAGAGCACGGATGCGTCCCAAACCGCGTATTTGCCTACTATAGGCCTGTAGTAGGTGAAATACATGTATCTCAGCTACTATATAGACGGTAAGTACGCGGTTTGGGACGCAGCCCATGGCTTCAAGCAGTCGTCTATTTGCGCGTACAGCATGACAAATAATTAACTGCACTTGAAGCGTAAAAAATTTTAGTAAAAACACCCAAAACTGTATACGGTACCATAACGAAGACGAACTGTATGTTGATACGTGAAATTCTGGAGGGAGCGTCGGACGCCGTGGCCCGGTGACGTAATGACGTGCTGTGAATCGAAATATGTTCTATAACATGTAAAACGGATACATGACAGGAGTATTCTAAAAGTGACTAATGTAAACACCTTAATCACAATATTGTCTTACTCAGAGTAAGGTCAATAATTAGACTACTGCTGTCCATGTAAACATAGTCACTGGTAGCTTGAACCTCTGATCTTCCGATCAATAACCCAGAGTCTTAACCGCAAAGCCACTACTGCCCCAAATATATAAATACGTTATTTATATATTTTAGTTTTTTGTTGAACCTACATATTTTACTTGTCCTTGATCTGAAAGTGTGATGTTTGGAAATATTAGGAAGTGCTGTAATCTAGGGCTGGGCGATATATCGATATAATAAATGATCAATGATTATGCAATTCACTTTTCTGAGATATCATTGGTATGATGATGTATTTTTTATTTTACACTTTTAATAATAGGGCACGTGGTGGCTTAGTGGTTAGCACGTTCACTTTACACGTCGGGGGTTCGATTCCCACCGTGGCCCTGTGTGTGCGGAGTTTGCATGTTCTCCCCGTGCTGCAGGGGTTTCCTCTAGGCACTCAGGCTTCCTCCCCCAGTCCAAAGACATGCATGGTAGGCTGATTGACATGTCCAAAGTGTCCGTAGTGTATGAATGGGTGTGTGAGTGTGTATGTGATTGTGCCCTGCGATGGATTGGCACCCTGTCCAGGGTGTACCCCGCCCTGTGCCCCATGCTCCCTGGGATAGGCTCCAGGTTCCCCATGACCCTGAAAAGGATAAGCAGTATAGAAGATGGATGGACTTTTAATAATTACTGATTAAACGGTGCTGAACGGATGCCGTTGTTTTGATGTAATTTTTTTTATTGTCTTTGTCTTTGAAGACAAAGAAAAGTATCGTCAAACCCGGTTTAACGTTGTTGTTTTTTCTTGTTTATCATGCGGACAGCTTGTAAGCTAAACGATATATCGTGACACGAAATGTCCTCAAGTATTGCGATATGATATTTTTGTCATATCACCCAGCCCTACTGTAATCCTTCCAGAGAGAGATTGAAAATCAGACCTTCTGCATCGTCGATGATAATTATTAGTCAAAAAAATCAGGCTAAATAAACACACATTAATAATTATTTGTGCAGGACTGTGCCCAGTGACTGTATTTATGTGAGCTTCTGATATATTGTGGATATTGTGATATCTTTTTTATAAAATGTTGAATGATTAAAAAAAAGTATAATATTATATGTACAAACTGACTAGAAACAGATAAAGTGTGAAAATTTTGTATTTTAACTTCAAACTTGTAAAATGTTATGGATTGTTTTGGTCCTTTTCAGGGTTCGATTTTTTTAATATCTAAAAATATTTTTTGTAAACATTGAATCAGGTTTTCATGGAACGGAGTTCAAAAGGAAATACATGAATCACCCACTTCACGAGAACGTCACGTTCCTCTTCATATTCCTGACCTGATCCTCCATCTAAACGATCAGATAGCAACAGATTTCCCAAGGAGTGAGGCTTTGGGACGGGCAGCGAGGCCGTTTAATCAGAGGGAGTCGCTTCTTCGTGGAAATGAAGCGTGAGGCGTTGGCGAGTCAGGCAGGATCTCTTCACCTCCACACCTCCACGGCCACGATTCACGTCTGCACGATGTTCACTTTAGGAAATCTATTCATTTCCCTTTCCTATTAATTTCAGCCCCCCGAGGTAATCGTTTCGTTACGCTGACTTACTGAAAGCGGCGTCATAATGCCATAATCTCCTAAAAACAGCGTGGATATACGTTTTCCACCCCACGGTCCTGGTTCTGCACGATAAACCCAGTCTGCCGATTTAGGACGAGACGTGAAGCCTGAGGTGACGGTTATCTATTTTTAAGATGGATGTTAACGGGAACGTTTCTTTTCATTCCTTTTTTTTCTCCTCCACAGTCACGATTGCGTCATCTTAATTGCGTTTTAACGGCTGATTATGACGTGCATGGGGTGACGAATGAAAGAGTTCATTTCATGCTTAACAAAACGTTATGAGTTGAGTAACGGTGATCTTTTGTTTCCTGACGCTAACGCAGAAATAGTGCACGGATTGTGGGAAGCCTTTTTATTATTAATATTATTATTAATTGTTATTATTATTATTATTACTTGTTATTATTATTATTATTAATTGTTATGGTCGTATGATCCGTCGTGATCTACAGCAGCCTCTAGAGTCTGAGTCTGAGTCGAAAACCAAGAGCTGGTCTTAGTTCAGCGGTTATTAAAAACAAATACGAAACTTTACTCGGCTGAAGCTTGTATCCGAGACGGATATACTGTACTGTACGTGGTCAGTGAAGAATACAGGTGGATTCTGGTGTATTTTAGCGAATATTTAACCCGTACCTGTCTCTACAGGAAGTTTAGTGGTCTGTCATCGTGCAGTAAGGCTTCTGATCAGTGCAACATGCTGCGCTAAGCTAAAACCTGGAAAATCAATTTATACTGTTAAAGTGTTACAGGCTTGAACTTACAAAGGGCTTACAATCCAGCACAGCGTTACGGTATGAGGACACGTATAAATAGTACTCCTACTCTTCACACACACACACACACACACACACACACACGCACACACACACAGAGGGGCTGGTGAGGTTCAGATCCTCAAGTACAGTAAGAAATCACAACTCCTTTGCAATAGTAAAACAACTTCACTCTTTCATTTTTTATTTACATTTTTACAAATAAAAAAAAACAAATAAAAATCAGCCAGAATGAGGTCTAAAAAACATTCCTTTTTTCAAATCTCTCTCTCTATCTCTCACTCCCTCTTCCTCGCTATCTCTTCCTGTCATTCTGTCTCTCTTGCTAAATATCTCTCTTTGTCTGTCTGTCTCTCTGTTTGGCTCTCTGTCTTTCTTTCTCAGTGTCTCTATCACTCTGTCTTTCTTTCTCAGTGTCTCTATCACTGTCTTTCTTTCTCAGTGTCTCTATCACTCTGTCTTTCTTTCTCAGTGTCTCTATCACTCTGTCTTTCTTTCTCAGTGTTTCTATCACTCTGTCTTTCTTTCTTTGTATCTCTTTGATATATATTTATATATATCCATCCATCTTTCTGTCTCTCTGCCCCTCCCTCTCTCTCTGTCTTTCTTCATCACTGTCTCTCTCTGTCTTTCTTTATCTCTGTCTCTCTCTCTTTCTTTATCTGTTTCTCTGTCTTTCTTTATCTCTGTCTCTCTCTGTCTTTCTTTATCACTGTCTCTCTCTGTCTCCATCACACTGTCTCTCTCTCTGTCTTTGTCTTTCTTTATCTCTGTCTCTCCCTGTCTCCATCACTCTGTCTTTCTTTATCTGTCTCTCTCTGTCTCAATCACGCTCTCTCTCTGTCTTTCTTTATCTCTGTCTCTCTCTGTCTCCATCACTCTCTGTCTTTCTTTATCTCTGTCTCTCTCTGTCTCCATCACTCTCTCTCTGTCTTTCTTTATCTCTGTCTCTATCACTCTGTTTCTTTCTGTCTTTCTTTATCTCTACCTCTCTCTGTCTCCATCACTCTGTCTATCTCTCTGTCTTTCTTTATCTCTGTCTCTCTCTCTGTCTCCATCACTCTGTCTCTCTCTCTGTCTCCATCACTCTCTATCTTTATTTATCTCTGTCTCTCTCTCTGTCTCCATCACTGTCTCTCTCTCTGTCTCTCTTTATCTACGTCTCTCTCTCTCTCTGTCTCCATCACTCTGTCTCTCTCTCTCTGTCTCTTTCTCTCTCTCCTGTGATTTGCAGGGTTTCAGGAGAAGTCTCTGGAACGTGGTTAATCTTCCCGAGAGAGAGATACTGTACCGTTGTACTGTACAGGAGGATAAAATTAGCAGCCAGTCACATAGCGGCCTGTCCACTCCTCTATCCTATAGCTCTCACACACACACACACACACTGTCTGTATTCTATCCGTTATCCATCCTTTATCAGGACACACACACACACATACACACACACTCCTGCAGGACAGAAGAAGAGAGGCATGAAGAGATGGATGAATAGGAAGGCACACGCTGCTTGAATTGCTAATGTTTCATACAGACGGGCAGAAAGGCACAGAAATCACAACAAAATGGAGGAAAATTGTCTTAACAGAGATAAAGAAAGAGAGAGCGAGAGAGAGAAAGAGAGAGCAGGAGAGAAACAGTGCGGTGTTTTCCATCCAGCACTTTTATGCAAATTTTGAAAATGTAAATGACAGACTTTACTGTAAAAAGGCCAAAATTTGGTGCAACAGAAAAGCGTTTGCCCTATCAGTGGGAGATCGCAAGTTCGAATGCCATAGCCAAGAGAGCAAAACCGACCGTGCTCTCTGGGTGGGAGGGGCTTACTCTCTCTCCCCTGTCAATCACAGTGACAATAACCAATCATGTGCAACTGTGAGCTCATGTATGCACAGTGGTTAAGACACTGGACTTCTAGAAGTTTATGAGTTCAAATCTCAGCACCACCAAGCCGACACTGCTGGGCCCTTGAACTTGAGCAAGACCCTTAACTCTCAACTGCTCAGATGAATAAAATGTGCTAAATGATAGTCGCTCTGGATAAGGGCGTCTGCCAAATGCCATAAATGTGAGTCAGGAGGAACTCGGACACTGTTTAAATGCAATTACTCAATGTAATGAACAAAGCAGTATTAGTGTCACCGTGACCCTGAGCAGGATGAAGCGGTTCCTGTAGGACTCGGGACATTTCCTGTATTGACTCGTCTCTCATTTATTGCCATTTGGACTTTTCTCAGTCTTAGGTGTTAATTTTGCAAAAAATAGCTGGAGTTTGTAAAAAATAATCTTCATGTTGTCTTTTCTTTTCATATTCATCTCCTTCCTCAAACCCCCCCCCCCCCCCCCCCCCCCCAGCCTAATCACTGCCACAATCCACAAATAAAGCTGACCGGTTGAAGTAAAGACTCGGACTCGCAAAGTATTTAATGGTTTTTGGACCTGATCTTGACTTGGACTTGTATTGAGCGTTAAATCTCTCTGTTACGCTGCCATTGTCTTGTCCATCCTTTCCGGTATTGTACTTATATATACTTTTGGTATTGTAGCTCCTCCATCCCCAGCCAATTAATTTTATGTCATTTTCACGTAATCTTAGTTGATGGAAACACAGATTTATTCACATTTTCTTTTGCCAACTTCTCGCAAATGCATTTAAGATGGCAAAACGTTAAAAAACACAGTTCGCTCGAGCTGTGGATGATATCGCCCGTAACACTGTCGTATCTGTGATGATGGGGACCTGATCCTGTTATCAGCAGTCATAGTGATTGATTGGCTGATTGATTTGGAGGGTGAGTTGGATAGTGAAATGAAACTGTAGCTAAACAAACAAACATTAGACTTTTGCTTGATTTGAATATCGTTTTTTAAGACAACTCCAACATGTAGCGATATGGACTTTATCCGCCTGATAGGATATCGTCTCCATAATTTACAAAAAGCAACAAGCTACTTTTTTCTAGAGATGGCATCGATTCCGTACTCGGTATTCTGTATCAGAGCGATACCAGCAAAAAACGTTGGGATCAGATATCGGAGAAAATATATCGGATAACAGATCCTGTAATAAATAAATAAATATAAATAAATAAATAAATAAATAAAGGCAAAGAATGGAATTGGATTTGGAAAAGAAATGTATTTTTGGAACTGGAAATGTTTACATATAACAAGACTTGAGTATTTTTTCTGTTTGGATTGATTTTGTTAAATTTATACTTTATTTTATATTATATTTATACTTCATTATATTTATTAGATTTACAATGTAAGTGATTTTTGTGTGAAAGAGTTTAACTGTTTAAAAAAAAGGTTAAGCTTAAATTTCAGTATCAGAAAATAAAAAGTGTTATTATGCCCTCTCTCTACTTTTAATATTCATTTTTTACGTATTTTTTTTAGGATGTTTCCCAATACATGTAACCATGTTTGCTAGTTACACTTTTTTCATTTAAAAATGAGTATTTAAATGTATTTATCACCATCCAAACACCGTGTTGTTTGAACCCACCGTCCACTACTGACGTGATCATTCTTCTCTGACCGTAACCGATTTTATTTTATTAATACTGGTTGCAGTTCTGAGAAACGTGGAGCTGAGAAATCAACGTTTTCATCGTTGTGTGTTATCTGAGGTAAAAACCTGACAGCGGTGAAACTGTTGTGTTGTACGATCGGACACGTTCTCATCGCTCCCTCAGGCAGGAGCTGAACTACAGCTGGGGGTGTAAACAGATGTGAAGGCGAGAGGTGAGAGATTTCTCCCAAATGGACTTGTGTACAAACTGCAGCTAATCCTCATTAAAAAGTCAGTCAGCTACTGAGAAACTGCTCCGGGGGAAATGGCTTTTACAGAATTAACCAGATCTTTAAGAAGCTTCTACACTGATGGCCAGATGTAGGCGTGAGAGAAGGTGTGAGAGGAGGTGTGAGAGGAGGCATGAGAGGAGGCATGACTTGAGGCAGACAGAAAATACGCTCGAAACATACATAACATCAACGTTTAGATTCCTGTAGCTCATCACGCAAAACGGGCCTGGGACACGCCTGCTACACGCCTATTAAACACTTACTACACACCTACTGCATGCCTACTACAGGCCTACTGTATGTCTATTACACACATATTACACGCCTACTACATGTCTACTACACGTTTACTACACGTCTACTGTAGACCTACTACACGCCTACTAAATGCCTACTACACACTTACTACATGCCTACTACACACCTACTACACGCCTACGACACACCTACTACACACGTACTACACAGCTACTAAACACTTACTACACACCTGCTGCATGCCTACTACAGGCCTCCTGTATGTCTGCTACACACCTATTACATGCCTACTACTGCACGTCTAATACACACCTACAAAACACTTACTACACACCTATTACACACCTACTACACGCCTACTAAAAACCTACTACACGCCTACCAAACACCTTCTACACACCGATAACACGCCTACTACACACCTATAACATGCCTACTACACACCTATTACACACCTATCACATGCCTACTACACACCTATAACATGCCTACTACACACCTATTACACGTCTATAACATGCCTACTACACACCCATAACATGCCTACTACACACCTATTACACGCCTATCACATGCCTACTACACGTCTATAACATGCCTACTACACACCTATTACACGCCTATCACATGCCTACTACACCCATAACATGCCTACTACACACCTATTACACGCCTATCACATGCCTACTACACCCATAACATGCCTACTACACACCTATTACACGCCTATCACATGCCTACTACACACCCATAACATGCCTAGTACACACCTATTACACGCCTATCACATGCCTACTACACACCTATAACATGCCTACTACACACCTATTACACGCCTATAACATGCCTACTACACACCTATAACATGCCTACTACACACCTATTACACGCCTATAACATGCCTACTACACGCCTATGACACACCTATTACATGCTGCCTGAAGCGCTGTGAAATGGTGGTAACAATCAAAATAACACATTCATGGTTCCCTTTTTAAACATATACAATGTGTAAATGTCAACATTAATATTCAATATTGTTCTATATTATACATATAAATTAAGTAAGGAATAAAATATTTTGTGGCATGCTGTGACAGGAAAATAATCAGTTTCACTGTGGTGTGATGAAGGGGTCACTGTCACCGAATCCTCTGAATCAGACATGGTGCTTGCTGTGTGACCTCCATTACCCCTCCTGAGGGATAAACAGAACACTAATGTAGTGGAATTAATAATCTGCTTCTGCATTCCTTTTTTTTTTTTTTGTCAGTGGTGGAGGAGAAGTACTTTCCAGGAATATAAGCAGAGCTTGGGAATTTTACACAAAAATCCGATGATGTGCTTTTCCTGGAATTTTCCTAATGAAGGTAATAACATCTTAATAAAAGACTTTCAAATAATAATAATAATAATAATAATAATAATAATAATAATAATCATCTAATAATAATGAAACTGTAGTTGAGTTACATGAATACATAATATTCATCTCTCTACGTTTGATATATTTATTAAATTATACCTTTTTTTATCCATTTATAGTTACATTTAATGTCCTGCGCAGCTTACTGAGAACCCATAAAGCCCTGAAAACTTAAACTTACAGCGTTACCTCTGACCGTTACAAAGCCCTGACACTGGAGACTCCTTCCATAAACGTTACATAAACAAAATTCCACCATAACAACGCTTGAATGTTTTTATATCCATTTATATGGACACAAATCCGTTATAGAAAACTGATCAACACCTCCTGACCAATCAGAATCCAGTATTCGACAGTGCCGTGATATAAAGGCATGATATCATGTTATGAATGTGTTCGTGGTTCATTCAAAACATGACCTTCACTGTGAAATTGTTACCAGACATTCCTTATGTTCATGATGTTTAGCACTGTTCCACGTTGAACATGTAAATCGAGTCATCCGGAGCCAAACGCGAGGGTTTGAGACGTTTTGAGACTCTCTGAGACTCTAGGCTCCAGATGGAGATGATTGGCGCTTGGGAGGCGTGAGTTCACTCTTTCAGTCGGTAAAAAAAGGAGGCGAATGTTCACAGGCGTGACGGAAATGACACCGCTGTGTGTCTGTGTTCCTGTGAGATTTAAGACCCAGAGTGGCAGCCATTACACCTTCCGATTCTGCCCATTAGAGACACGATAAACTCGTCCTCTTCTCACGCTCCCCTGGAAAGCAGTGGTGTTGAAATATGAGCTAATCTTGTAGACCAGCTCTAGTTCTCATTTTATTATTATTAATATTATTTATTTTAATTTTTTTCATACCTGAAAATACCATCGCATTTCTGCTGTAGTTCAAACGTTTCCGGCTACAGCATCTCCTTTTAACATGATCTTTTACCCCAATTCTCTGTTTAACGTCATAAAAACAGTATTCAATGCAACAATTCCCCATATATATGCCAAAAGTATGAGCACCCCTGACCATCACGCCCATACAGTATGTAGTTCTTCCCCAAACAAAGTTGGAAGCACACAACTGTATAGAATTCATTAATGTGCATGGTTCTGGAATGCGATCTCCAACAAGCTCATATGGGTGTTATCAATCATCAATTAAACGTCATCGATTCAGTTAATTAGTAGTGTTTTTTCCCAAGGTCCATACAACCACGCTCCAAAACCTAGTGGAAAGCTTATTATACAAGAAAAATCTGGAACGGCATGCTCAACAAGAACATATGCACGTGATCGTCAGGGGTACGCAAACTTTTGGCATGTGTCATGCTGTTATAGTAAAATAACCAACATATCAGGTTGGGTTACTGTTACACATCAAAGTTGATTATTATTTTCCATAACAGCACGTCTCCAAGCGTTTTATTCTTCCAACATGACGGCAATTATAATATTTTATTCATAAAAGGAATGACACGTCATAATTTTTATCGGTGTATCGTTACAATCAATGATGTGCAGCACTGTGGTATAATATATATTTTAAACGAAGTAATATTATATATTGAGACTTTTTTTTTTCCAAGAGAGAGAATAAAGAGAGGGCTGGTCGAAGGAACGACTGTATATCTGCTACAACATAAGTGAGAACAGGAACTTGTTTCATGGACGTCTCACAATGTTAAATGTAACAGTAAATGGATAAATTCGAAAAAAAAAAAAGTATTACGTGATGTTTTTGAATCAAACTGATGTGGTATGAGAGGAATAAAACACTTTGGGATATGCTGTTAGAGAAAATAATCGACTTCAGCGCGGTAACGGTTATTTTTCCTGTTCAGAAGAATCTGTGTTGTCCTTTTTTCACCTGGATTTCAGTGAATATCACACGCTGGATATTTTAGAGTCCATTTTGTGTACGTTCTGCAGCTCTTTCAGGAAGCACAGACTGTGTTTTGTCACCAGGATGGTAGCAGTGGCACGACACGGCAGATATAGCACTGCATCAGCGGTAATGTGAAAAAGAAAGAGAAAAAAAAACTGGAAAAGGAGAAAGAGGAAGTGATGACTCACTGTGAATTTTCTTCAGCTGCTCACACAGTGTTCGGTCTGAATTCAGTGCCGTAAGGACGGTCTGAAACGGAGCGTGGTGAAATAAATTCATTAGGGATCGAGTTACTCTCGAACCCATTGGAACATCGAGGAGCATTTTAGGTCATGCCTGTGGGGTGCGTAGCAGCGCCAGGGTGTGTTGAGCATGAAAACAAGAGTGAGACGGAAAGGTGACGAGAACGGAAGGAAGGAGATAAAAGCAGAAGGGAAAGAAAAGCGCAAATGAAGGGGATGAAGAGAGACAGAGAGAGCAGAAAAACTCTACGCTATACACACCGGCAAAGCGGCTAAACTTCGACACTCTCCGTCTAACTGGAAAATCAATCACAAACTCTGGTTCCCTCTGAAACCATCAAACACTCCGACCCTCAAACTGGCCTCAATTATATCACATATTGAACTGATAATGGAACCGCGAGCGCTTTTTTTTTCTTTATTAGCCTGAGAAACCGTCCTCGGATTAATTCTGCTATCGATTTTTGTTCTTGGAAGTTCTTGGAAGCTCCTGAGAACAAAAATGAGACAGGGAAAAAAACGCTCTATTAGAGAGCTATAGAATGGCTCAGAAATTAGCTCGGGTCGTAAATATTTACGTGTCAAAAAACTATGAGGGAAAAAAAAACTATGCATAATGTCGCTAATCTTTTGGGTGCTTTAGCTTAGCTTTAGAAAACTGTATCCTTGTAGAAAAAGCACGAATACTAGCTTCAACCGTTTACTTTAATACTAACTTTAGCTTAAATCATTCTCGAATTACTTTTAGCAAGCACTGATATTAGCTTGAAGCGCTGGTAAAATAGTATCAGTAGCTACTTGTTTACCATTATTAGCAAGTACTGAATGTTAGCTTAAACAATTCCTAAAATATTCTCAGCAATTACTAATAAAACTTTAAACTATTCTTAACGTATACTCAAAAGTGCCACAATAAAATGTTTAAATATTAGATTAAATTCTATTTAAAATAGCAAGTACTGATATTAGCTTAAGTGATTATTACAAATCCTGTCCTGAGTGTGAATGTTAGTGTTCTTAATATTCTCAACAAGTACTGATGTGTATGGTAGCCGTGAAGTGCAAAACACATTAAAAATTAAGAAAATACATTAAATCCGAAAAACAAATAAAATACACAAAATCCGAAAAATACACAAATAACACACAAAAAAACGAAAAATACACAAATCCGAAAACAAATTAACAAATCTGAAAACACATTAACAAATACGACAAGATGGAAAACGTAGGTATAGTTTGCAAATGGATTACTCACCAATTAAAAAAGTGGTGAGTAAAAATACGGCCAATGGATGCTTTCTTAATTTTATGGTTCTGTTGACATGTTTCTGGCCCTGAAATTAGCTCCGCCCCCAGTCCAAACACAGCTGCCCTGGGCAGGTCTGTCTTGGTTTTTTTTTCCCTTAAGTTTCAACATTAGGAGGTGGGGTTTATTTGGGCGGAGCGGAGGAAAATATATCACGTTAATATTTTATTACAAATGCAGTTCACCTCATGGCCTGAGGAGGGCTCTCAGAACGACCAACCAGACTAAGCGGACCCACCAGCAGCGGTTAGTTAACGAGAGCAGCTCGAGAGTCGTGTAGTCGTGTAACTCCCTCTCTTCACCAAACGAAGAGGATATGTGTTTTTTTTTTCTCCTTTAATGAACTAACACAGTAATTTAATGACTAGTGGCATCAATAATTAAAGCCAAGGTGGCGATCGATCGACAGCAAACACTCTGTCAGTGGTTTCTCTGAGAGCGCATACAGTGCGCATCTCTTTCACCCACACACCAAATCACACGGATAATGCACTCAGGAAAAATAAATTGTTTCCCCCCTGGTTTTAAAAAGGAAAGAGGAAAGTGTTAGGCTTGCTATGCTTTCTGAGAGCAGAAAACGCTGCTTCAAAAAACATGAAAAAGGGTCTGCAGACGGTCAAGGCAGCGAGTGCGATCAGAGTTTTAATGTTCCGCTCGATAAAACCTGGGCATGGGAGCGCTGCTGCTGAATTCTAATAAAGCAAAGAAGCACGGAGGCTTTTAAATGCATACATTGGATGTATATTATACAATACATTATCGGATGGAAACCAGAAAGAAAATGAAAACATGATTTTAATAAAGAGAGGAAAAAAAATCCCGTTCCTACAGGATATATATGGCCAAAAGTATGTTGACCTCCATCCTAATGATTTAGTTCAGGTCTTTCAGCCACGCCCATTGCTAACAGGTGAATAAAATCCAGAAAACAGCCATGCAGTCTTCATAGACACACACACATACACACACACACTCAAGAGCTCACTGACTCTCTTAAACGTCGTACTGTCACAGGATGCCACCTTTGACACAAGTCGGATGGTGAAATTTCTACCCTAGATTTGCCCTCAGTCATCTGTAAGTGCTATTATTGTGAAATTGAAGCATCTACTGTAGGAGCAACAGCAACGCAGCTTCGAAGCGGTAGAGAGAGAAAGAGAGAGAGAGAGAGAGAGAGAGAGAGAGAGAGAGCATACCAAGTGTTGAAGTGCATAGCGTGTAAACATCTCCAATCGTCTGTTGCATCACTCACTCTGCCTCTGGAAGAAACATTAGCACAAGAACTGTGCATCAGGAGCTTCATGGAATGGGTTTCCATAGCTGAGCAGACGCACACATGACTTAGATCATTATGTCTTGGCAATGCCAAGAATGGGCTGGAGTGACGTAAAGCAGTGGAGACACCTTCTCTGGAGTGACGAGTCACGCATTGCTATCTGTCAGTCTGACGGCCGAGTAATGGTCTGGGGCTGTTTTTCGGGGTTTGGATAAGATTGTGGCAACGGTTTGTGATAGGTTCACAAAGTGAGATCCATGAAGACGTGGTGTGTTAAGGTTGGAAGAAGGTGGAAGAACTCGAGTGTCCTGTACAGAGCCCTGACCTCAACCCCACTGAACACCTTTGGGACGAAGTGGAACTGGAACTGGGCAGTGGTTGCTTGGAGGTTAAGGCTCTGGGTTACTGAGCGGAAGGTCGGGGGTTCAAGGCCCAAGCTGCCACTGTTGGGCCCTTGAGCAAGGCCCTTAACCCTCTCTTCTCCAGGGGTGCTGTATCTGACCTCAACTTCCTTACATGCTGGGGTATGCAAAGAAAAAGAATTTCACTGTGCTGTAATGTACTGTATATGTGACCAATAAAGACTCATTATCATTAACACAGAGTGCGCAAGCTTATGGAAAGCCTTGTATTCCCAGAAGAGTGGAGGATGATACAAGCGTATGTGGCGACTCCATCAATGCGTGTGGTTTTGGAATGGGATCTCCAACAAGCTCACATGGGTGTGAGAGTGAGGTGTCCATATACGCTTGTATTATACTTCATACTTTCATTACACCTGTTTATTTATAACAGTCGTTATAATGAAATGTAATCAATTCAATTAATTCCTAGTCATTTTTTCCAGGTTGAAAAGCCAAGACATTTTTTAATTTTGTTTTTGTTTGTAGAACAAAATCTCAAAACGTTATGAATGAAAACTTAGAACAAACTTACAAACTCGTGACCATGAAAAGAAATAATAATAATAATAATAATAATAAGACGCAGCAAGCTTTTGTTATGAATATTTTAACGGTCGTGAGTTTGCTAGAAACGTAATTATACAAAAGTTACGACTCTTACGTAACTTTCTACAAGCTTTTCTAGCATTGTTTATTTATTTATTTATTTATTTATTTAGTAAGCTACTAGTCAATTTTACGTAACCACGCAAAGTCCACAACTCGGTGCGACAGCTTTCTACAAACGTATAGACAAAATGTATTTTTTTATTAAGCCACTCTATCCGTTACACTTTAATTGCAGAACATCTCGTTCATGATTACGTTCTACATATAAAATCTTTTTAATCGCATTTTAATCGTTAATGAATACGGGGGGGGGGGGGTTTGGTAGTAGCTTTTCAAAAACCGCAACTTACGATTTTCCTGTTGTTGCTCGTCACTTATGTTCAGAAGCTAAATATTATTATGTTCATAAGTTTGTCTTTTTCTTAACTTATTTTATTCGTGCGTATTGAAAAAGCATGTTGTAAAGATGTAAACAACTGTTGAAAAGCCAAATGTTTGTTGTGTTTGTATGGTTAAAATTGCATAATATTATACAGAAAAATGCAACAGACGTACAAAGTCTCGACTGCGAAAAGATTAATAAGCGGTGGGGAGCGGTCATCCTAGCTATGTTTGTCTTTGTGGTTTTTTTTCCAGATTTTATCACTGCACTCATTTTATTCCACTATATTTAACCAGACTAATCGTTATCTTAATCCTGAGTCAGCTGCTTCACACTAAAAGTTCACGACTCGCTGTGACCGCTTCTTACAAGTTTTTCCTATAAACACTTGAACTGTTTTTTTTTTTGTAAGCGACTTTAAAATTTTACTTTCATTATTAATTTCCCCCCCAAAAAAGTTTGCATTTTCTTTATTTCTCCCACAATTTTCCTTTGCTGTTACTCTTGACTTACACGTAGACACGCCGAGGAGCCAAGACAATGTTTTTCTTGTGTGTACAATAAAATCTCATGGAAAAAATACGACAAAAACTCTGAGTGCCCCTAGGGTGCAAGTGCGCATACTGTACCTCCACACTGCTCAAGAACACAAAGAGCAGTTCTTCTGAATTTCGTCTCCTTCGTGTTATAAATCCTGTAAAACCTCCGCAGTCTGTTCAAACATTATTAAATCCCGTGTGTCAACTCGTTTTTATAATTAGCTTCCTTCTATAAACCGTTGCTATAAGCTGAATTTTCCACCAACTGCTCAAGGAAGGACAATATTAGGACATTTCTGTTCCTAAACTTCCTTTTTCTGCCTTTCTCTTCTGGATGATTCGAGGTGGCTGAGAGTTATTATTATTATTATTATTATTATCACGTCACCTGTCAGTGGGTTTACTGTCACGTCACCTGTCAGTGGGATTACTGTCACTTCACCTGTCAGTGGGTTTACTGTCACTTCACCTGTCAGTGGGTTTACTGTCACTTCACCTGTCAGTGGTTTTACTGTCACGTCACCTGTCAGTGGTTTTACTGTCACTTCACCTGTCAGTGGGTTTACTGTCACTTCACCTGTCAGTGGGTTTACTGTCACTTCACCTGTCAGTGGTTTTACTGTCACGTCACCTGTCAGTGGTTTTACTGTCACGTCACCTGTCAGTGGAATTACTGTCACGTCACCTGTCAGTGGAATTACTGTCACGTCACCTGTCAGTGGGTTTACTGTCACTTCACCTGTCAGTGGTTTTACTGTCACGTCACCTGTCAGTGGGTTTACTGTCACGTCACCTGTCAGTGGTTTTACTGTCACTTCACCTGTCAGTGGTTTTACTGTCACGTCACCTGTCAGTGGTTTTACTGTCACTTCACCTGTCAGTGGTTTTACTGTCACATCACCTGTCTGTGGTTTTGCTATCAGGTCACCTGTCTGTGGTTTTACTGTCACTTCACCTGTCAGTGGTTTTGTTGTCACTTCACCTGTCAGTGGTTTTACTGTCCCGTCACCTGTCAGTCGCACACGGTGGAGAAAATAAAACACATCTAGAGTTCAGCCATCGTGATGACATCATACATCACAACAAACTGCTAATGAAAGCAACCTGAGCAATCGGTTTCTGTTTTCTCCTCATTCTCTCTCCCTCTCTCTCTCTGTTTCTATACTCAGAAGGGAAATGGAATCTCATGGGATTTAAAACACACGCTCGTCTCGCCGATGTCTCTCTCGGTGTCGCTGAAGCGAGGGACGTTCATGTGTGAATCTCTGGCATCCTTCAGTTCCTCTCTCTGGGATCGAGACGTCCCAGGCTGGACTCAGTTCAGGCTATTTTGGTCCACACACACACACACACACACACTTCTGCTCTGTGCCATCCAGAGGACATGCAGTTCTGCATCAGGAGCTGAACAGCATCACACACTGCTTCACACACACACACACACACTCTCTCTCTCTCTCTCTCTCTCTCCCTCTCTCTCCCGATCTTCACACAAACGTCAGCGTTATCGCTAACACCCAGAGGTCATCCGAGGGTGAGGAACCTTTCTTTCTTTCTTTCTTTCTTTCAGTTTTCATTTCTTTTCATACTGATAAAAACTTTAGTAGAACATGTACAGTCTGTATGCAGACCAAAATTATTGGCACCCTTGATAAAGCTTGGGAAACAAGGCTACAAAATTATTTTTGTTATATTTTTAAATAAAGAATAAAACTCTTTTTTTTGCTAAGGATGCTGTTTCGAAATCTCTGTATCTGCAGTACAAGCGTCTTTTCACTACAGATCCCTTGCTATCTTAGCATCCTTCTTCTCACCGAAGGACGAATGGAGAAAACAAACAAAAAAATTTGCTTGACCGCCTAGTGCCAAGGTTGCCTGGTCAGCGTTTATTCCACCGCTGCTGCGGGGTTGATTTTGATGCGGCTTTTTTCCGATGCAAATTTTTTGTTGTTTTTTTTGCAGAAATAAACATTTTCGAGCGCTCTTTCACAGTGATATTTGTCAGTAAATGAGACTGTTTAGCTGTACTCTTGTTCGATGCACGCGAATCGAAGACTGCTTTGGCTGAACGTGCGTCGTGATCTGTGGAAAATCTGCGGAAATTCTGAAAAACTGCAAGCTTCTCCCAATATTGCAGAGTTTCCTTGATTTTGTGTTCATTTCTGCGATCGTGAAATCCCGGGGAGACCGTATAACAGCACAACCCCAAGTGTTTCCTCTTTAATATCACAGTAATTTGCCATGTACAACAATAATAACAAAAACAACAACAACAACAATAATAACAACGTGCCGTACTTTCTGGATAAAAAATGGTTAGTTTTATCTCAAATCTAACCCTATGATAATGCTAATATCTGTCAGCATGGCTAGGATATAGGCTAATATCTGTTATTCAATTCTAGTAGTGTACCTATAACCTTTTTTTGTAAGTGTTGGGCTTCCGTAAAAGTGCTAACAAATGGATATGTTATACGTTACAAAAAATTTGACATTTATAAAATACTATATAAGTAACATGAGCACCCTGGTCACCAAAGCGCTAGCTGAGCTGCTCTCGCGTTGTGACGCGAGTGAAGGTTGCGCATTATTTTAATGGAAGTCTCTTTTCTCTTTTCTGGAAAGCTCCCAGCGAGCTTCGGATTTCAAAGCTAAACTGACTTTATTTATGGCCTTGGCTGGGTGCTGTGGTCCATCGATTGGCGTAACGTGAGCGCCAACGTACACGAAACAGCAGCGCCCGTCCGACAGTCGTGTACATTGGCGCTGTTCCTTATTAGCTGTGTGTAAAGCTGTGTGTGGATAACAGAAGGATTGTCCTTACAAAGGTGCCCTTACACACTTCTGCTCTCTGCTTACTCGCAAGCCGGCGGTCTATTAATCACGCCGACCCACATTCACGCCGAAAACCCTGCAGGCTGTGAATTGTTGATAGTTTTTTTTTTTCTTTGCATGTTTTTTTTGTGGGGGTTGGGTGGCTTTATGTAATTCTATCCTGTTCAATCAGGCCTGTTTTTATTGATGACGCACAGCACGGAACAGACGGTTACCGGAAAGCAGGAGTGATGAGAATCAATGTTTACACAATATTCCAATTTATCCCAAATGTACTCGATCGGCGAAGACCTTCGGTTTAACCTGAGCTACGACGCTAAGGTTTCACCCAAAATCTTTTCTGTAGATCTCTACCTCAAAACAAATCCAGTTCGGCTGTGATGTCACACTTGTTTTGGGACACAGTGTGCTCACCGTATTCAGTGTCAGAGACTTCATTCAAATGTGGCATTAATATTTATTTAAGGAAAGTTCTGCATGTTCAGAGTCGGGTTGCGCGCGCGTGTTGGTCGATCGGGTTACGCCAGAGTTAATACTGATATTTGCTCAAGGTATATCTGCACGTAAAATGCGCTTACGTTAAAAGATCAGAAGTAACTAAAACACAACTCTTTTTTTTCCAGCAACTACGCCCCACGTACATAATTCACACATGACTTCTGATTAGCTTTTTACGTCTGAGGTTTGAAAAACAATTCCAGTATTAACTCCTCCCTAAGCGCACATTAACTCAACTACTTTGACTAACACTGAACGTTTCAGAGGTGGCCATCTTGGACAACTAGGAAATCACTTTTCACCTAGGCTCTGCCCTCCCAAATATTGAAGATGGAATTGTACCAGATGAAACAATAGCACCGTTGTAAACTATTTTACAGTCGCTTATTTAAAAATAGATATAATTGCGTGATTTAATTTTGGTTGAAGCAGGTATATTTTTGCATGAGTCACGCAGACCTCTGTTACTTCTTAGCTACGTTAGTTAGCCTTGTAGCTCCGATGATAAATTAAAGGAGGAAACATTTTTATGTTACGTTCGTTAAAAATCGGCGTAAAAGGAAAATTTGGTGAGGAAGTAACACATGTAAAAACATGTCGAAATAAAAGTAAACAAGGATGTTACGGAGGCGGCCATCTTGGTGTCGCATGAATTAAACATACTGAGATTATGTAGCGAAGGCCATCTTTACCTAAAAAGGAAGGACATGTAGAGGTCGAGGAATGACACAAAGGGCGCAAGAAGAGAGATAGCAGAGAGATGATGAGAGACCGTGAGGAGAGTGGGAGGGGCTTACAGACAAGAAGAAGGCCTCGGATGCCTGATACAGTAATCCAGTCCAAAGCTGCCGAGAAGCCAACTGCCATTCCTAATTATAGAGTCAGAAATTACCAGTGCTAAATTATTCATCAGGGCCACGGTTAATGGTTGCCAGTGGGCTGATTGCTCATGATTCAAATCATCTGATCCCGCATGCCGCATTCCTGCAATTGTCAGCAGGAACGGTCGAGCTGTGAAACACGTTCCAGACTCAATTATTAGCATCTGTCTGCAGCTAGGTGAAAATAGCGTTGATCGATCACCAAGCGACATTCGTTAAGCTAGCCAACTACTTAAACAAAGCACTAGAACTAATGAAGCGATCTAGGATGTTCAGCAGCTTTATATTAACGCGCTCTTTCTAATGCGTTATCGTTTCTATAGTAACAATTCACACGTACTGTACAGGCAGATGCTCCACATCCACGGATTAAACCGCGTAAACATTTGTAAGAAGACATTTATTTAACGTTTATGGAAGGAGGAAAACGTTACGTTTTTTCCAACGTTTATTGGCTAATGGTGTACAAACTAGAAGCTTTTCCAGTGCCAGCACTTCGCCAGTTTACGGTGCCTCGGAAATGGTGCTGTCAATCATTATGCGATCTGACACGCCCATGCAGGTCTGATCAGACTGAAAAGAGGAGCTTTTATAGCGTTTACGATTTTTAGATATATCGTTATAATTAAACTGTAATCCTTAGTGACATACATTTACTGAATCTATCACTGGAAAGGCTTATTTAATGATAGCTCTCAATATCACAAACATTCTTAACGTTTAAAATGTTGTTTTAAAGTCACCTTTCTGTTTCACGCTTACAGAAACATTGGACTTTAATTATTTTATTATTAGTTTTTTGTTTTGAATTGGTATTTCACCTTATTACTCTCAGGATCCTGATCCTGAACACCATCTCTGTAGAGACTGAGTCAAGCACATGAAAGGACTTTTTTTTTTCTGTTGTTGTTGTTGTTAAATTTAGACCTGATCACACGAGAGAAGAAGGGTTTCTACTCTGCACTTAGACGGGATTGATGGAGCTGTCTGACAAACAGGTGCTTTGATGAAATAGAGAGAAAGAAGGAAAAAGGAAAAGCGATTGAAGGGAAAAAGAAGAAAAATCTGGCAGTGAAAAGGGCAAGTGTGCTCCCTTCAGCCTCAGCTGAAGAAAGAGAGAGAGAGAGAGAGAGAGAGAGAGAGAGAGAGATGGAGAAAAAGAGAGATTGGACTGGACTATTGTGTTTGTAAAAACCATCATGAAATAATAAAACCTTTTATTAACCCCAAAGTTTGCCAGAAATGCAGATAGTGAATAAGCATAAATGTTAGATGATCGATGTTAGCAAAAAAAACCCAAAAACAAAACACTAGCTAGCGCAACATGACAGCCAAGTCTGAAATGACCTCACTCTTAAGTCTTTATAATGTTAGCATGAGCCGTCGTCCATTGAAAGCTTAAGCTTTTGCTGTGGTAAATACGAGTAAACATGGCCTGGGGCAAATCAGAGCTTCCCCACATCGTCCTGCTGCGAATCATACGCTAGCTGCTCCTCATGTTCTGTCGTTTTTCTTTCATAAAACTAGTCAACGCTGTGAAAATTCTCACCAGATCAGTTTCTCACATGTAAAACTACCCATGTTTGATGTTAACACTGCACAGGAAATGACTGCGGCCCAGAAACTTACTGTAGCTTAGAAATTAAGCAGTGACGCAACCCGTGGTCAGGCTAGCTAGCTTTAACTCATTTTAAAATAGCTTTAATACAAGAAATATCTTTTTCATGCGAGATTAGTCCGAAATCTACACAAACTGTGGATTTATGCGGATTTAAGCAGAGAGCTCCAAAATTATTGCCGCCCTTCGTAAAGGATATACAAACGTCTTTAAAGCTTGATCAGCTTTTTTGGTCGTGATACTCGCTGTCTCACTCACATACTTATATTTAAAGTGCCCCTGAAATTAAAATTGTTATTTTAAGAGTATATCTAGAAATGAATACATTTTGGAGATATTCTTGTTTTAAATTCTATAGTTACTGTCACGTTTGTGCGACGTAGCTCTCTCTCTCTCTCTTTCGAACGATACTTCAACGCACCATCATTCTGACTTCCTGTTTCAAAAGGAAATACACGGACAACATACGGCGCCAAATAACGGCTCTCGAGCCACTTCATAGGGACTTTATTTATTTGAACCAGAAGTGAAGTCTCTGATTGTATATGGAAGAAATGAGCTTCATCTGCAGTGACGGAATAATTTAACACTGCAGTTTTCCCTCATTCCCTCTCACGAAGATCACACACCAGCTTTAATCATGCACTAGAAACACACGCACATACACACACACACACAGAAAGATGCATAAAGAGCTTAATTTCCCGTATGAGAGATACAGAAAGCAGTTTTATGTTCCTCTCTGTTTCTCTCTCCGTGACTTGGGACTTATTTTCTGACTGCAAATGGAGGAATCTGACTGTCAACTAGCATTTATCAAACACACACACACACACACACACACACACACATCTACACTCTAGGCTAATTTAACACTTTTTCACAGAATTCTCGCGTTTCAGACACATTTCATCACCATCGGTGCCGTCACTAGTACATCGAGACATGTTACTTTTTTCAGATTTGGCATGAACGCTGCAGGTGTTAATTCAATACTGGTGCTAAAAAAATGACTGGTGGGTTTTTTCCTTCTAAATGGCTAAATTTCATGCATTTTAAACACTATATATCCTAAAAACATTTTAGTGTTTAGATCAAATTTGAAATGTACTTAAAATATTTGTTCTAAAAAGTCCTTGGTTGCGTATTTTCCCCCACACGTGTTTCTGTTTACTCGCGTCGTTGTACTGTAATTATGCTCTACAGAAGATTAGCATCTATTTAATTCTATCAAGAATCAAGGATTAGCTTTACTTAAA
Organism: Ictalurus furcatus; assembly: GCF_023375685.1. Classification (NCBI taxonomy): domain Eukaryota; kingdom Metazoa; phylum Chordata; class Actinopteri; order Siluriformes; family Ictaluridae; genus Ictalurus; species Ictalurus furcatus. Next base: position 8,026,405 of record NC_071272.1, read on the forward strand.
TTAAAGCTAATTATATCTTTGGCTAACCTACAATTAGCCGGGGTTCCGCATGGGCTTGTTTTTAAACTTCTGCTTAAGCCGTCGTGTAAAACAGGTTAATGGTTAAAGACAGCGCCAATTGTGTGCTTTGCGTTCGGAGTTACTCAGTATAGGACGTAATCTGTAATTGTAATTATAATAATGATTATACATTATTATAATTCTATAAAAATTCTATAATTTGATGCAGTATTGTAAAAAGTGTTTCTGGTCAGAAATGTCCTTTGACTTTGAACAATGTTTAGATAAAAAAGTCATATGTTTTATCTGTTTATGGTTACATAGTCTCAAAGTGTTTTATTCCTCTTATACCACATCATGTTACAATTTTTATTGATTAAGCGACAAGTCATATATTTTATCCATTTATAACTACATTTAATGTTGTGGAATGTACATGAAACGAACGAGTTCCTTTTCTCACTTCCGTTATAGCAGCTATAAACAGTTGTTCCCTCACCAGTCTTTCCTTTTATTTTAATCTCTCTTGAAGTTAATACGACAAAAAAAAAAAAAAAAAACGCAAAATCATGCTACCGATAAAACCACAAACTGTGTAAAAACTACTTTAAAAAGCTGTTTAAAAATATTGACACTAGAGACTCCTTCCATAAATGTTAAAACAAAAAGTCTCCTTACAGATCAACAATTACACACGTTTTTTAAAATTTGTTTATTACTACTGGAGCATCTACTATACGAGTCCCTGTGAAGTGAATGAGCTGTTACTATAGAAACGATAACGTATTAGGACGAGCGCGTTAATATAAAGCTGTGATTTATACAAATATAAGCCATATCTTCTATGGTATGTATCGGCATACACACAAGCGTGGGTCTACGAGTGTGAGACGGAAAGCTTACACAGACCGATGTGTGTGAGAGTGTGAATCTACACTGAACTGTGTGGGTGTATGAGAGCTTTGATCACTCTGTGTGTGTGTATGTGTGTGTGTTTGCAAGTCCTCCTTTCAGGCATGGTAACATCTCTATTTACATCACCGGTAATCAAGAAGGTCAGAGCGAAGTCCCGCCAGTGCTGTGTGCCATCAGACCTCACACTCTTCAACCTGAATCTCCTACATACTCCATACCTACACAATCCGCACCTTCAACACGGGCTGCAGGTTTGACGCAAGGCCACCGGGGGCAGCGGTACGACAGAGCCGACGCAGTGCAGTCATGACTCAGCTCCTCGGCTCAATCTGCCACCGTACTGTCTGACTTTTAGCTTCACAAGAGCAATATAAAGAATTCTGCTAAAAAAACACTCAATAAAATCCCACTTTAAAGCCAAACTACAGTACTTATTAATATATCTAGATCAATAATTGCTTGAAGTGCTCAAAGGAACCTTGTGTGAAAATATCTCAGCTTGTTTCTTACTGAGATGACAAAATATTGCATCTGTTCCAAGAGATTTTTCTTTTTGTCTTATTAACTTTAAGAGAGATTTAAAAGAGAGGCTGGTGAAGGAGCGACTGTTTACAGCTGCTATAACACAAGTGAGAACAGGAAGTAACTTGTTTCAAGAACGTTCCACAATGTTAAACAAAAATAAATGGATAAAAGGTTACTCTATATTCTTCATTTTTTCCTAAATAAAACGTTGCAATCTTTGGCAAATCGCTGCGGCATAAGAGAAATAAAACACTTTAGAATGTGCTGTTACGGTAAAATAATAATAAAAACTTTGCGGTGGTAACAGTAACTCTGCTTCATCACACCACCCCATGGTTGATTGTTTTCCGATAACAGCATGACAGGGTGAGGTGAAGCTAGAAAACCAAACAACTGCGGTGAAACTCAACCCTCTTCTTGTCAGCTTTTTGCATCCAAACACAAATTAGCCCATGTGTGTTATCAAAGTTGTTACTTAGCTAACGCCTGTACAGCACCGGCTATCGCAACATGCAAAAAATTACTAGAAAACGATCCCGGTCTTCAATAAAGCATTTTTACAACAAGAAAACAATGCAGAGCTGAAGTACAGTAACACTAAAGGGTCAAAAACTAAGCGATCTCTCTTTTTTAAACGTCAAATTTAATAGCCGACAAACTAGAGGTCGCCCGATTGATCGGTTTTATAGAAATTCCACAGCGATAAGTTTTTCCCAGTTGTGTCCGTTGCGGATCGGTTGAGAAGGATCCACTGTCATTATACAGTATGAGAGCGGCTTCTAGAGGCGAAATTAAAATCATTGCTGACCAATTTTGTCGTGTTACTTGAAGTGTTTTTGATTAATTTTGGACGTCTCTAATTTTATCTGTTATTTGGAATGTTACTTTTTGGTTTGGTTTGGATGTATATCTTTTATTTACTTTAATATTTATTAATATAAAATTAATATATATTAATATTTCTATATTTATTTCATGAAAAAAAGTACAGTACATTTTCATGGTACATTCAGTACTGTTTATTTTTGGTAATAAAGTTCAATTAAAGTATGGATTAAACTATCGCACTACGTACTGCCCAGATTAGTTAACAGTATCGGTAAAATCCACCTCAGATCAGTCGACCTCTACAACAAACAACCAAATTTTTTCGACTACACACTTTCCCTCATCACGAACCTGCTAAAGTATAACAGCCCCACAGATATTAAAAGAAGAAAAAAAGACTTTTTAGCGACATCATCAACTCCCAGCCTCCACTGTTTCCCAGAGTGTGCTCACAGGGCACACGCTTGAAGAACCGAATGTTCTTGTTGATCCCATCGTGGCCGAGACCCTGGCACGCACACACACACACACACACACACACACACACACACACACACACAGAAACAAATACACACAGATTGCATATGGGACAGTGGATGTCTAATTGAGAGGAAGTGAAGGGAAATCGCATTAGCATGCCTGGACAAAGTGAGCCACTAGTGAGATCTAATGAACGTTAGAAACATGGAGAAAAAGTTCTTCAGGCGTGCTAACACACACACTGTCTAATGACTGTGCAGAAACGAGGTCATAAACAATTATAAGGCTTTCACAAGGACAAGAATATTGGGATTGTGCCAGAGAGGTTCTTTATATTACTCAGGGCATAATAATGTTAGTAAAACTTAAATTCATATTTATTCTTAAAAAAGAATCACCCTTAAAATTTCAGGTTACAGTATGTTAGTCAGCTAGCTCTCATCAGCATAAGATTATTAAATTTACTCCACTATTAATTTGAAGATGATGAATACGTTACCTTAGATTTACTTATTATTATCTTTAAAATCCTCTCAGAAACCGTTTCAAGTTAATAGAACGTTATTATAATACGTGTAGCGTGAGTAGTAAAGAATTATGTACATGAAAATACTCTCAGAAATCCTGTCAAGTTATCTAGCTATCATTAGTAATAAAGAGTTAACATTCATATATGTACATGATGTAAACATTTTAATCTATCAGATTAGCTTGGGTTCACTAGGAGGCTGGCATTAGTGGTGAAAATTTTAAACTACATAAATATGACTTTAAAAATCCTCTCAGAAATCCTGTCAGGTTAGCTCATGTTAGCCAGCTGTTGTTACTAATAAAGATGATTAACATTCTTTTAAATGATTTAAATACCTGTCAGAAATCTTGTCTGATTAGCTTGTGAGATAGCTGATTAGTATTAGTCATGATTGAAGATATATAAACATGAACATATATTAACTTATATCCTTTTGAGAGGAACCATGGTAGCCATCTAGCTCATATTAGCAGAGATTATTATATATACATTTATGAAAATGACAAAAATAACAAATAAATTGGTGGCTAGTGTTAGCAGTTAGCAAATCAGTTCAGAAATCATGTCAGGTTTGCTCTTGTTACATAACTAGCATTAGCAGCAGGCCTAAATATTATTATTATTTTTTTTAATCCATTATAAATCTTTCTCAGAAATCCTGTCAAGTTTGGTCATGTTATCTAACTAGCATTAGCAGTAAATATTATAAATATTTACAAATCTGTTCAGAAATCCTGTCAGGTTTGCTCTTGTTACATAACTAGCATTAGCAGTAGGCCTAAATATTATAAAATATTTACAAATGCTTTCAGAAATCCTGTCAGGTTTGCTCTTGATACCTACCTAGCATTAGCAGTAAATATTATAAGTATTTACAAATCCGTTCAGAAATCCTGTCAGGTTTGCTCTTGATATATACCTAGCATTAGCAGTAAATATAAATATTTACAAATCCGTTCAGAAATCCTGTCAGGTTTGCTCTTGTTACATAACTAGCATTATCTGTACTGTAGATCTAAATATTATTTTTTTAAAATGTATAAATCCTTTCAGAAATCTTGTCACCTGGCTAACTTTAGCAGCAAATATAGGCTAATAAATGACATAAAAGTCCTCATGTTACACTCTATTAGCCAGTTAGTTAGCTTTAGCAGTGAAAATTAAGAAGAATTATAAATGATAGAAAAATCCTTCTCAGTATGGCAGAGATTTGTGTTAGCAGTCAATGCTAAGAGTAATTATAATGTAGTTTTACAATGTAGTCTTTTCTTAATAATTTATGAACACATCTGAGGAAAATGTTGTCATTCCCAACAATTTTATCTCACTCCACAAGTCAACCGCTTTATCCTCGCTAGCTAACTCAGATCGGACATTTTTACGGACTATTTTACGATTGGAGTCCATATTTCCCAGTTGCCTAGCAACAGTGCTTCCATGACTTTAAGGACTTTCAAAGGCCGCTCTCATTTCCATATATGGCCGCAATGACACCTGGGTTTCCGTTATTTGAAATCAGTGACACACCTTTGCAGACAGGCTTTATTTAATATATAGTCCAAAAATATGTATTCCATAAAATCAGCTGGAAGCTAAAACAGATTTGATATCGATCGGATAAAATGGCTTCTCTCAGGTCACTAACGCCTACTTCCTGCTGCAGGGGAACAGAAACACATGCTCACTTAGCACACATTCCGCGTGAGGAGAGCTTTAGCGATCAGGGACACACACACACACACACACACACAGCCCTGAGAGAGGATCTTCTTCAGCTCAAGAGGTTTCTCTGAGCAGCCGTCTGTGGAACAGCAACAATCCCTTAGCCAATCAGGTTAGCCGCTTTCACAGCAAATTTGCATATCAGCAATCCTGGGTCCCAGGTGACACCGCCCACTTATCCTCTCTCTCTCTCTCTCTCTCTCCCTCCCTCTCCCTATGTCTCTGCCGTTCGCTCTTCCTCTCTGCCCTTCCCTGTCTTTCTGTCTCACTTTCTCATCCACCGAAACATTACATCTTTCCCTCTTTTTCTGTCTTTCATTTTCTCCCTTTCATATTCATTCTCTTTCTCCCTGTCTGTCTCTCCCTCTCATGCTGTTGTTTCCTTTCTTTCTCACTCTCTCATCCACTGTAGCATTACCTCTTTCCCTCTTTTTCTGTCTGTCTTTCACTTTCTCCCTTTCATATTCATCCTCTTTCTCTCTGCCTGTCTGTCTCTCCCTCTCTCCTACCGTCATTTCCTTTCTTACTCACTCTCTCATCCACCCTCTCTTTCCCTCTTTATCTGTCTTTCTCTCTCACTCGCCTATCCATCATCTTTCTGTTTCTTTCTCTCTTTCTTTCTCCCTCTTTTCTTCTGATCCACCCTCTAATTCTCTCTCTCTCTGTCTGTCTCAGCCCTTCCAACTTTCTTTCTGTCCTTCCCTATCTTTCCTATGCTGTCATCCACCCTTTCTTTATCTCGTTACCTCTATTTTCCTCTGTCATTCCTTCTTTCTCTGTCCATCATGTTCTCTTTCCATCTCTCTTATCCATCCACTCTCTCTCTCTGTCTCTGTCTTCTCTATCGTTACTTCCTTCTCTTAATTGATCAGTCTCTTACCAGCCTCTCTTTCTCTCTTGGTCTCTCTTTTACAGTCGACCCTTCCCTCTTCCTCTCTGTCTTTTCCACTCTCTCATCAATCCTCTCTTTCTCTCTCATTCCCCCTCTGTCTTTTCATGTTCTTATCCATCTTCGCCCTCTTTTGCCCATCTCTCTCTCTGTCTCTCACTCTTTCTCCCATTCTTTCTCCTTTCTCTTTGTTTCATCTTTATTACTCCCTCTATCCCATTCTCTTTCTTGCTTCCTGCCTTTCCCTCTCTCTTTCTCTCTCTCTCAGTCTTTCCCTCTCACTATATCTCTATAAATCTCTTGGTGTTTAAAAACAGACTGTGATGAGTTTTAATCTCTTCAAATATTGAACTTATTATTTATATATATAAATATTTTATAATTTAATTCATGTAATTCACGGTCTGATTAAAATCTAAACTGAATGTGCACCTACTTGAATGAGTGAGGTTTTAAAATAAATAAATAAATAAATAAGCAGCATTAATCCCGTGCTGTGATTAGTATCAGCCAGGTGCAGAGAGAAAATGTGATTATGAAAATTTCCCCACTTCCCTGCTGTTAGCCCGAATGCAAACGAGGCGGCCCTGAAATGGCTGACGCACTGGCGCGATGGAAACTCTGCGGCTGTCGCCGGGGCAACATGACTCAGCGCCAGGGGGCGTGGCCAGGAGCTGGAGCTGTCAGGCACGTGCCTCAGCAGCAGGTGGACATGTGTAATCCCTGGCAGTGACGATGACACCGTGTCCTGCTGAACCACATACATACACACACACACACACACACGGCTCGCTATACCTGCGCTCACCTGGACCTCGGTGGGCAGGGCACCTGCAGAGGAAAAGATGGAGGAATAACATGTCATCTGATGTGTCCGCCTCAAAGGGCGCACAGGTGCCTGGTATAAAAACATGCAGGTGGAGAACAAAGGACAACAGCGCGCACACACATACACACACACACACACACACACACACACACCCACAAATATCATTTCAATCCAAATGTGGCTGAGCGAGTGCAGCGACAGGATTCAGAGGCTGGGATGTGTTCAGAGTTCGAGGAGCAGAAAAATAAAAATAAAAATGCAAACGTTGCTGGATCTGTCACCAATCCCTTCCTTCTTCCTTTTTTTCTTTTCCTCCATTTCATGAATCATGCTTTCCCTCATTCAGTACCTACATCAACCCCTTCTAGCTCAAAACAACCCGTTTTCAATATTTCCTCATTATCTCTCTCTCTCTGTCTCTCTCTGTGTATCTCTCTCTGTCTCCGTGTATCTCTACCTCTGTCTCTCTCTGTATCTCTCTCTCTGTCTCTCTCTGTGTATCTCTCTCTGTCTCTGTATATCTCTATCTCTGTCTCTCTCTGTCTGTCTCTCTGTGTATCTCTATCTCTCTCTCTGTCTCTCTCTCTGTCTCTCTCTCTCTCTGTGTATCTCTCTCTGTCTCTCTCTCTCTCTGTGTATCTCTCTCTGTCTCTCTCTCTGTGTATCTCTCTCTCTCTTGCACTCTTTCTGCCTTCCTCTTATCTCATTCCATTTCCCCCCAAAAAATCCTATTTCTAGGATTATTTTATTCCTGATATTTCTTCGTAACCCTCTGAGGAACAACAGGAAATAAAAGTCTCTTAATTCCTCTCATATCCCTCGTTTTCCTGAGAAGGATGTCTATAGCTCTGTCGCTGTTTCCCGTAATATCATTCCGATTAAGATAAAGATAATAAATACGGGGATTTGAAATAAAACGCTACGCTTTTACTGCTGTAAACGTATTGTCATCAATCAGGTTTAATCTCCTTCTAGCAAAGCCCATGTTCAATCTTTCCTCCTCTTAGATTTCTATTTGCGTATTAATGAGGAAGCTCGCATGTATTTACATTTTCAGCTAGTTTTAGCGTCATTTCGGTTAGCTTGACTTCCGTAAGAGCGTCAGTTATGCGTAACGTTATGGATGAAAACTGTAGAGAGCAGAACAGGTTTTATTTAGTACAGTTAACACGCTCATATAATAACATCATGCCTAGCAACAGAAATCATTAAAACAAAAAAACCCCGACCAATCAGCGCTGCCTGAATTTTTATCAGGACCCAGATTAAAGATCCTGTTTAAAATCCTGGAGGGACGTAACCTTTAAAACGTTGTTCCGGTCTCAAACTCGTCAGACGACAGCGCTGACCTCACACACCGATCTCTGATCTGTTTACACACCTCACGGCTGTTAAACGGGACCCTAAGCGCCTCTCGCGCGCCTCTTACACGCCGCACCGTGACCCTGCGCTGGAGGTCGAGCGGCTCGCGTTTCCTCCTCTCGGATCGCTTTCGAGGACTCATTCTGTCTCAGAGACACTTAAAGCTGCAGCTGGAAGTGTTTCAGCCATTAGAACACTTGTGCAGCGGTCATGTGACTTCTTCATCATTAATTATTCTTGGAACGTACGGCTTTTCGGTATTTTAACGTACGTGTTTGCTGTGTTGTTTTTTTTTCTTTTTCACTTTCATGCAGTAATAAAGCAGATGTGAGTACACTATGACATCGCAGCGCTGATGTATTCTGGATTCTGATTGGGCAAAAGCTGGTTTACCGGTCTAATACTGTACGTTATTGTTTCTATAGCAACAGCACGTGCACGAGAACTCGTTCACACGTGGAAACGTAACCGGATTTTTTAAAAAAGGTGTTTAATCGTTGTTATTTTTGTAAGG